>NC_136067.1:101697602-101790102 GCF_964261635.1 Lissotriton helveticus
GTTCAGGGAATTGCTTTGGCTGGCAGACTATCCAATGCCTAATTCCGTGGGTCTGCCCACTAAAAACCTAGGAATTTGGTTCGACGAAAATCTTTTACTACACAGATTAAGAAGCTAGCTGGGCAATGCTTTGGCACTCTTAAATCACTCATAAAATTTCTCCCCTCCTGCCTAGGGCAGCCAAGGAAAAGGTTACTCGTGCCTTAATCCTTTCGCGTATCGATTATGCGAATGCCCTGTACATTGGCCTGCCAGGCTACCTTTTGAACAGGCTGCAGATAGTCCAGAACGCAGCAAAAAATTCCTGTAAGATATAGCATAAGGCAACACCTGCGCGATCTTGATTGGCTACCCGTGGCTGAGCCGCAGTCGGAGATGGAGATAGACTCTTGTTCTTCCTCGGTTCCCATTGCGTCTCCGGCCGCTTGTCCCGAAGCTTCTCCCAAGAGTTCCGGAATGGAACTTGTGTGTTGAATCTGCATGTTGCGACGTCGAGCCAGGCGGTCGCGAAGCATCTTTTTCAATCGGAAGGCCTTACGCGCCTCGCCAGTCCTGTTCTCTGCGCTCCGGAGACAAGCACAGGTTACACACTTCTTGTGAATCGGTGAGCGGATATTTTGCGGGGCACAGAGGGCAGAATTTAAATTGAGTCCGTTCCATCAACTGTGTAGCGGATCGATGCAGGTAGGCCTGAAGGCCTTCCACGAGCTACAGATCGAAAACGTTTTTTAAAAAATTAATACGATACGCGGAGAATGGGATTACGCGATCGAAAACAATACCATTGAGGGCGAGTCTCTTGTGTACTAAGGGAAACCGGAGAAACAGTGTCGAACCAGAGAACACAATTCCCGTCCGAACCAGATGGCAGTAAAAACTATTTAACAATGGAGTCAATGCACATGAGCACTATTATCGAAAGGAGGAGGAGTCTACCTCATGATTGGAAAGACTTCTTCGAAGTAAAAACTTGCAAGGATTCGGACCCAACACTAGATGGAAGGAGTATGCAAAGCATGTAATCTACAGCTCACATACGTCGAACAAAGTAGTTCTGTCTGAAGGCAGGGCAGGTCTCCGGGGTTCTTGGAGGCTGCTGGCTGCAAGACATGCAGAGTCAGCTTGCAGGAGTTCAGAGCAGGAGAGAGACCGGTAGCGCTTGTGCCAAAGCAGTGTTCGTCCTTTTCTGAACTATGGCTCTTTGGTCCTTCTGGTCACGTCGACTCTGAAAAAGGCAAGGTTCAGGGTGGCCCCAAAATACTAGATTTAGGGGCATTACAGGGGTATGCATGTTGGGCCCAATGAGTCCCTCCCTTGGGGTGTATACACACCCTAGTATGCCACCCTCCAGTGGGAAAGAGGAACAAGCCTCTTTCTGAATTTAGCGTTCCCCCATCTTCAAGATGGCGGGTACTGTGATGTGTACTTTACCTCACATCCCTCACGTGAGGGGGTGGGGTTGGCAAAGGTGGGCACATCTCCCTTCCTGGCCAGGTTTTACAGTCTGTTCTTGCGTGCAAAATAGGGGACAGAACCGGTGGGAGCTAGTTGCTAATAACAGCGAAAGGCTGGAGGTAGCTACTCAAGGTGGCAGGCCTTTGAAGCTTCCTCTATAAGGACTCTGCCCATCATAGGGGAGGAGGCAGGACACCGCTGCCCAGGATGTGTTTTGTTGCCGGACCCAGAGAGGTCCAGAAACCGGTCTGGGGGTGGCAGATGGCTGGGTACCAGTCAAGAACCATACCAGAGATGGTAGTTTTTCAGAAGGGAATCTCTAAGATGCCCTCTGTGAATTTTTCATTAAATCTGACACTATTTTTTATTTTTTTTTAGCGTCGGTTTAATATGCTGGGAAGTTTGAAACCAAACTTACCAGACTTCAGTAGAGACATCATGGGGCTGTTTGTGTTGACAAACTCCCAGGCCATACACTTAAAATGCCGTCACACCACTTACAATGTTTGTGAATTGCACAAACCCAGTAGGGGCATATTGCTCATGCATCTATGCCCTCAGCCCTCTCTGGTCACAAGGCCCTTGGTACCAGAAGTAGTTTTTATTAGGAACTTGCATGTGGCCCAGAGGTGTGCCAACTGGGGGTACAAAGGTACAGTTTTGGGGGAAAAGACAGGTGCTGGGGCCAGATTAGCAGGATCCTAGCACACACTCAGTCAAGTTGGCATCAGGTATCTGGCAAAAAGTTAGGGGGTAACAGTAGGAGGCTGGCTTAGCATGTGGTGCACACTTATATGAGTGAAGCACCTTGCATTAATCCAGACGATCCTTAGAAAGCTCTCTAAGTGGTAGCTGTGGAGAGCAGCCTCCAGGCATAGTCCAGAAGCAGTGTTAAGCAGCTTGTTTTACCAGGCTGTGTGCAGAGTGGAAACACATCTGCATACTCAATGCAAGTCAATGGGAAAGTAGCAGATGCAGTTTTGACCCACCCAGGAAACCCCAGGAACCAGGATACATACACCAGGGAAGCTGGGTGCGAAGTGACGTCGGAAACCGCCATAGACCACAATGGAGGACTTCAGTGAAGATGCCACTGGAGAAGAAGGTTAAAGAGTCCGGTAGAATCCAAGGGTGGATTCTTGAAGTGGAGAACCTGCAAGCAGAGGGGACAGAGTCTATGCCGCTAGGAGAGGACCAGGAGGCACGGAAGAGCAATGACCACCAATGACAGAAGATGTAGGAGTGATGATGGTTACCATTTCGCTGTAGCTGTGAGGACCAGGCAACGGTGTGGAAGACCAGGAGCCGTTCACGTGCTGTCCAACGTCTGAAGTCGAGAACCAGGGGGTTGGTGTCCGGCGGGGACACAAACAAGCATTGGCAGCAGCAACATACATGGTAAAATAAAAAGGAGCAACATTGGGACCAGCAACGACCAAGGGACTCACTAATTGCAGGAGAGTCAAAGAAGGCCAGAGCAAGCAGGGGAGCCCACTAAAGCCAAAGAAGACCTTCAAGGATGACCCACAGGCCGAAGACACAGGAGTCGCACGTGGACCTTGCGCAACTTACCAAAGATGCAGGCCCACAGTGCAGAGGATAAGGGGAGTACGAAGATCTTGGCAGAAAGAGATGCTGGAACTTCTTGTAGCCCGAAGATCTCTGGAGGACAGAGCCAACAAGTCTTGGCAACGGCAAGTCGACGCAGTGCACAGGGGTTGTGTTGCAGCAGTTCAGACGAAGGATATTAGCCGTAAACTTGCTGAGAGGAAAGGTCAGGCCTCAAGGGAGGTGCAGAACCACCACCTATGTTGCTGAGCCTTTCGGAGTCTGTGGGACGTCCAGAACAGCAGACCGGTCAGTGTCTACAGGGAAGTGACTCCTTCAGTCCAATGGAGATTCCTTTGGGTGTCTGATGCCCACAGGCCTGGAGAGGAACCTGGATGAAGCACAGGCGACGAAGAAAGAAATGCGTTACTTACCTGTAACTGCAGTTATCCAGTATTGGTGTCTTTCATAGATTCACATGCCTGAATCATTCCCCGTCGTCGAGATGGGAGTCCCCGGTACATAGAAAAGTAATGTCCTATTGACATACATAGAGAAAAGTAGGCCTAAGGGCCTTGCCTTAGTAGCCTATCTATGTCCTTTTGTAAAAAGGACCAAATTCCAGAAGGTAGCCAATCAGCTACCACCTCCCTCTAGAACCTTCCTGTCAGGAGCCTCAGTCTCTCAGATTTTCGTACGCACCAAGCTAGGTAGGCGTCATACATGTTAGAGAGAGAGAGAGAGGTGAGACCTTCCAGGGGAGGCGGGAGGGTTGCATGTGAATCTATGAAAGACACCAATACTGGATAACTGCAGTTACAGGTAAGTAACGCATTTCTTATCCAGTATTATGGGTGTCTTTCATAGATTCACATGCCTGAATCAGAGTAGCAAGCAATATATTATGCACATTTCTGATGGAACAGCATATACCAGTCTGTAGATAATACATATCATGCGACTAAGAACCATCAACAAGTAACAATAAATAAGTAAATAAATGTGCATACCAGTGAAGGAAGGTGGGAAGGAGGAGGGCTCACCTCACAGGAATAGGTGGCGAAGCACAGCCTGGCCCACGGCTGTATCCTGCATCACTTCCATATCCAGGCAGTAGTGCCTGGTGAAGGTATGTAGAGACTTCCAGGTCGCTGCTCTGCAAATGTCCAGTATTGGCACTCCAGCAAATAGTGCAGCTGATGTTGACATAGCTCTCGTAGAATGAGCTCGTACTGTGGATTGTAATGGCCTTCCGGCCTTTTCATGGCAAAATGCAATTGCAGAGGATATCCATTGTGAAATGCTCTGTTTGGAAAGTGGCATGCCCTTCCTTGGTCTGCTGAAAGCTATGAAAAGCTGCTTCGTTTTTCTGAAATGCTTTGTTTTGTGTAGATAAAACTTAAGACACCTCTTCAGGTCCAAGGAATGTAGGGATCTTTCAGCTGCGGTACTTGGATTTGGGAAGAATGAACTGAGGACTAATGGTTCATTTAAATGGAAGTCCGACGGGACCTTAGGAATAAATCGAGGATTTGTTCTTAGAATCACTCTATCCTCTTTGAACTGCATGAAAGGATCTTGTATGGAAAGAGCCTGTAGTTCGCTGACCCTTCTGGCTGAGGTCAGAGCCAATAGAAGGGCTGTCTTCCAGGAGATATATTTGAGATCCGCCCTATGGATTGGCTCGAAAGGGTGTTTCATCAATTGATTGAGTACCACATTGAGATGCCATGTTGGTGGAACTCTTCTTGGTCGAGGGAAGGATCTGTAGAGCCCCTTAAGGAATTGCTTTATCAACCTGTTGGACCAGATAGAGGGCCCTTTTGACATCCTCGTAAACCGGGAAATTGCTGCCAGATGAACTCTGATAGAGGCATGTGCAAGTCCCGATTGTGCCAGGTGTAAGAGATATGGCAATAGCTGGAGAAACCCGGAAAGGGTGGAGACCTTTGTCCTTACACCAAATGCAGAAGCGTTTCCATTTCAAGGAATAGGTCTTGTTTGTGCTGTCTGCTCTTGCTTTCGCGAGGACATCCTTGCACTCCTGCGGAATGTCTAGTTGGCAGAATTCTCGGTGCTCAGGAGCCATGCCGATAATCTGAGAGATTTCAGATTCGGGTGCAGTACCTGACCTTTGGACATCGTTAGTAGTGATGGATGTTGGCCCAGATTGATTGGTGGTTGGACTGAGAGGCGATGGAGGTCCGTGAACCAATGTTGTCTCGGCCAGAACGGGGCAATTAGAATCAGAGTGCATCGCTCCGTTTGCATCTTCCGAATGACTCTTGGTATGAGGGGGAAATGGCGGAAATGCGTACGCAAACACGTTGCGCCAGGCGATGGAAAATGCATTTCCGAGGGACCGCAACTGGGGATGCCAACTTGCTAAGTTGTGGCATTTGGCGTTCTCCCTGGTGGCACAGAGGTCGATCTGCGGACTCCCCCATTCTGAGAAGATGCGATTCAGCACTTTCTGATCGAGTTCCCATTCGTGGGACAGGGATCTTTGTCTGCTTAGAGCATCTGCTATGACGTTGTCCTTGCCTGGGACATACTCTGCTATCAGCGTGATATTGTGTAGCACTAGCCAGTTCCAAATTTTCTGCGATTCCCGAGATAGTGTCAGCGAACGCGACCCTCCCTGCTTGTTCAAGTAGTGCCTAGTCGTGGTGTTGTCTGTTCTGACCAGCACTGGTGAGTTTCTGATGCGCGGGAGGAAGGCCTGCAGAGATAGGAAAACTGCCCTCAGCTCTAGGAGGTTGATATGGAGCTGCCTCTCCTGGTCCGTCCACTTGCCACTGATCTGTAATTCTTGAAGGACCGCTCCCCATCCTTCTAGAGAGGCATCCGTAGTTATTACGTGTGGGGTTGCAGGTAGCAGGAATGGTAATCCTTGAGAGGTTTTTGGGTGTCCTCCACCAGAGTAAGGCCTTGATGATTTGTTGAGTAATCACGATGTGATCCTCGAAAGAGCCTGTGCTCTGAGTCCACTGCCTGGTCAAGGCCTCTTGCAGAGGGCGCATCCTGAGCAGACAGTGTGGAATAAGCAGGATGCACGAGGACATCATCCCAAGCAGGGACTTGAAAGTACGGACCAGTAGGGTTTTCTTTGAAGCCACTGCGGTGGCCAGAGCAATCAGTTTGTGTTTCCTCTCTTGTGATGGGAATGCTTTTGTACATTCCGTGTTCAAAGTGGCCCCAAGAAAGGTAAGGACTTTGGAAGGCTGTAAGTTAGACTTCTCGTGATTGAGCGTCAAGCCCAGTTGCTGGAAAAGTTTGAGACAGGCGTTGGAAGACTCTGCTGCGCCTGTCATAGATGGTGCTTTCACCAGCCAGTCGGCCAGGTAGGGGAAGATTTGGTGTCCATTCTGCCGTAAGAAAGCTGCCACCGGGAAGAGGCACTTGGTGAAAATTCGAGGCTCCGATTTGAGGCCAAATGGGAGGACACAGAATTGGTAGTGTTGTCCTGCTACTGCGAATCTGAGGAATTTTCTGTGGCGTTTGTGAATTGGGATGTGATAATACGCGTCTTGTAGATCTAAAGACGTCAAAGTCTCCTTCCTCCAGTGAGCCCAAGATCTCTTGGATAGTCACCATCCGAAACTATTGGCTCTTCAAGAATGTATTGAGTGCCCTGAGATCTAGGATGGGCCTCCATTTTTTCCGTTTCTGTTGTATTAGAAAGAAGCGGGAATAAAATCCCTTCCCCTTGTGAGCTGGTGGAACTCGCTCTATTGCTCCTTTCTTTAATATCGAAGAGACTTCTTGAAGGAGTAATCGTAAGTGCCTGTGTTGGAGCTTGCGAGGAGGAGTTATTGGGGGAATTGAATCGAATTCCAATGAATGTCCGTATTGGATCAATTGGAGCACCCACCGATCTGTTATTGATCTCCAATTGTGGAGGAAGTGTGTTAGTTTTCCTCCAATTTTTAAAGAACGAGATGGTGGATGGACTGGCTGCCGGAAACGGTCATTGGCGTTCGCCAGTGGGTTTCCTTTGATTTTTTCCCCTGTAGTTAGACCTCCCGTACGAGGTCTGACGTCCTTGTGGCTGTTGTCGCTGCTGGTATTGCGACCGGCCTTGGTTGTATGAATATGAGGGTTTGCTGTGGTATGATCCTCTATAAGAGGGCTGACCTCTACCCCTGTTCCCTCGAAAGGACTGGTTTTTAAACTGCAACGTGCCAAGCGCTCGTGCAGTGTCTTTTTTGATTGTCTGTAAGGCCTTGTCTATTTTCTCCCCAAAGAGGTGTTGGCCGTCGTAGGGCATGTCGAGTACTTTAGTTTGTATTTCTTGACGAAAGGATGTCGCCTTGAGCCACCCTTGTCTTCGCAAGACCGCGGCACCTGCTAGTTGTCTGAAGCCGGTCATTGCGACATCTACAGCACAATCAATAAGTTCTGATGCCGACGTTTGTCCCTCCTTAAGGAGTGATTGAACTTCCTCCTTTAAGTTATCAGGCAGTTCTGTCAGATATGGGGCAATGTCCTCCTACAATTGCCTATTGTAGCGTCCAAGTAGTGCAATGGCGTTAGCTACTTTGATGGTCATGGCTGACGTGGTTGAAAAGCGTTTGCCAATACCGTCTAGTTTCCTGCCTTCCTTGTCTGGTGGTGCTGACAATGGAGAGGACGGGTTTCTAGAGTTCTTTTGAGCCGCCTGTGTGACTACAGAATCTGGTTTTGGATGTCCAGTAAGGCATGCTGGCGCTGTTGATGGTGCTTTATATTTTTTGTCTAGTCTATGTACCATTGCGGAGACCGAGGCTGGTGTCTGCATCATTGGTTTCCCTTGTTCCCATATGTGGGTGAGTAGTGCGCTATATAAATGCCTTGATTGATTGATTGATTGATCTTGTTGTTTTTCTGACTAGGTCTTTAAAATCATATAGGAAACAGTCTGTTTCATGTGATTCCATAGTCATGTGGAATCTCGTGGCTGCTCGCTCCACTAAATTGTGGAATCCGACAATGTCTGCCGGCGGGGAATCAGACGTAGTGGGTTCTGGTGTGGCTGGAGATGGAGCGATGTAGTCTTCATCATCTCTGTGGTCGGACTGGTCGTCCCGTACCTCCCCTTCTGGTTCCTCGCCCTCGTCATCAGAAGACGGGGTATGATGTACTGTTTCTCTCTCCCGACGGATCACCAAAGGTGACGGTCTTGGAGATGAGGTTGGCCCGGATGACACTGGAGTTTTCTCCGTTGACGGGGCCGTTGCCGATTCAGGAAATCGCTTCTTGTAGTCTTGGATCAAGTACTGGAGGTCCGAGACTATGGATACTGGAAGGCACACCATAGGTGTGACCTGCGTCTGTACCTGTGAGTGTACAGATTCCTCTGTAAATACTACATCATCGCCATCTTCATCTGTGCTTTGGCACTTTACGATGAGATCCGAGGGACTGGTGGCCTGACCGTACTGGTCATCGTCCGATTCGTCGTCTTGTAGGAGACAGGATGGGGGTAATTTTTGAACCCTACTTGGAGATGTTAAATCCGGTGTAATGGGATTTTTTGGACTCTTTTTGGGTGGAACCAAATCAGATTGTTTCCATGGCGTCGACGGTGTAGTCGTTGATGGCTTCGTCGACGGTGTCGTCGTCGACTGATTTCCGACGGTGAGCCCGTCGACGGTATCTTCGTCGACGGTACCTTCGTCAACGGTGTGCTCGTCGACGGTGTCTTCGTCGTCGACGGTGTCTTCGTCGTCAGCGGTGTGCTCGTCGACGGTGTCTTTGGCGTCGACGGTGTGCTCGTCGACGGTGTCTTTGTCGTCGATGGGGCGCTCGACGGCAGCGTCTTCGTCGACGACTATGTTTTGACCGTCGTCGAAGTCTTCGTCGACGGTGCAGGCGTCGACGGTTTTGGCTTCGTCGTCGACACTGTCATCGTCTACGTCGTCGACGGAATCTTAAGCAACGTCGAGTGCTTTTTTATGAGGACAATCGACGACACTGGCTTACCTGCCGTCGACGATGGAGTGGTCGTCGTCGTAGATGAATATGCTGACGACGCCGTCGTCGATATCGTCGTCGTCGATGTAGAGACATAGACTGTGGAGATGGTTTTTCTCAGCACTGAGGGAAGCGTCGACGAAATCGTGGTCGACGACTGCACAGGTTTCCTGAAAGAAGGAGCCTCCTTGTCAGACGTGGTAGATCTTGCCTCTGAAGACTTATTGGCAGTCTTCTTAGGAGGAACGTTTGTAGGGCTAGGGGAAGCAACCCTTGGCCTCTTCAAGGATAATTTTGAGGAAACTGAAGCCATCTCACCGTCCTCTGAAGATTCCAGGTTGTAGGAGAGTAGGGTCTGCAATCCTATGATCACCCACATTTTTGCTTTTTGCTTCACTGGTTTACGACTTTCCCTGGCTGTGGGCCTGCTAATCAGACCCACAGCCTAGCTGTTCTCTCTATTCCAAATTGTACCCAGGTACTGAATTGGCACTGGGCCCTCTCCAAGTCCCTGTACCCAGGGCAGAGGTGCACCCAGAAGTCTCCCAGGGGCTGCAGCATGTATTATGCCACCCCTGGGCTGACTAACTAAACAGACACAACTGGCTGCTTGACAACTGGGAGCGAGGTGGTGTAATCACCCCTTGCTTTAGATATAGTATACCTATATCTAAAACCTAGAATGGGCACACAGATCTCCTATCAGTCACTCCTATGGCAGGCCTTAACAATCCTGAAGGCAGAGTGCTTGGAATCGTGTGAGATGGTGCTCTGGCATGAGCTGAGCCTGTCTGCGGCTTTCGGGATCTATCCCTTAGCCGTTTCCATGATAGCGTCAGACCATATACTCTTAAGTGCCTTATAATCCTCGCGGTTATGGTAACTTTGGTCTGACATTATCTAAACATGTCGTGTAAGGTGTCATACGCTTTGGAATACTACCCCCTCGCCAGTTCTGGCGACGGGGGTAGCATTCCACCCCTCTAGAGGGAGAAGACATGTTGGTAGCCTGTAACCCCGGTTAAAGTTGAACATAGCCTCAGCTCCACAAAATGGATGCTGCCACCGAGACACAAGTCTGCCCTCCTGCTGCTGGGAGTCCTTCCAGCGCGGGAGGCTTGGACAAAGGGTTTCCTGTCAGGGGCGGTGCTAGCACCATCCCAGACAGGGTTATGTGTATCCCAGGTAGGCAGGGCGTGAGAGGAAGGTGACTGCAAGTGGCACCCCGGTGCTCACTGTGCATAGGCCGGCTCAAACCAGTTCCTGGGGCACACCAGCCCCTGAGCTGGGGAGAGACCGGACAAAGGAGAGGGGTGTAACCACCCCCTTCCTGGTCACACCCATGGGCAGGACCTAGTCGCGTGCCAGCCCCCTTTTTGAGAATAAAGGTAGGAGCAGGCCCCCTTCCCAAATTAGATAATTCTGAATCTTGACTACTTTCCACGAAAGGACTCTTGAACTACTTCTGAAGACTCTCCCTTGTGGCTAAGGAGTAGCCACCCTGCACCCGCAGGCACCATCCAAGCATCGCTGTTTTGCTGCAAGTCTCTCCTCCGGATCAAGACTGCCCAGCTCGACGAGAACCGGCTTCCCTGGCACCTCTGACCTCTACCTGCATCATCAGCCCAGCTGAGATTCGTGGGTGTGACGAGACCTCGAGGGACCGGCCATCTTCAAGACTGCACGACCCTTGCCCAGCACGACCGCCGAGGGATCCTCGAGTGAGTGCTTTGGGGTTTGAGAAGCCCCGACCCTGAGCAGCTCCAGCACCGAAGTCCAGCCCCCTTGCATCCACGAGATCTGCGTGGGGCCCTTCTGCTCTTTGCTGCTCACCGCGTTGTCCAGGTCACTTGCCCGTTGGCTAGTGGCCCTTCTGACGACGAACCACGACGACAACACCGCTGGTCTGGTTGCTCCAGACTAGCCCTGGCTCCCCTCCAACAGAGGAGCACCCCTGACCCTCCTGGTCCACTCCAGACGCCATCTTGAGTCCACCGCGTGGGCTTGCATTTGCCAAGAGTTGTTGCCCCAATCCTGGGTCCAGCGACGTCGACAGCAGATACCTTCGTGGGACAGCTCGCACCTCCATCCTGGTCGCCGACAACGCCTCCTGGTCCGAGAGACTGCAGAGCCCAGCGTCGCCCACTCACCTGGTCGAGGTGACTTCGCCCGGTGCCATCCTGGTGCCCACCTAATCACTGGCTAGTGATTCAGGACTTGGTCCCCTCTGCTTACAGGTATCCATCTTCATCGATCCAGGCTTGGATCACATCGAACTTCATCACTGGTCGCCTGCCAGCAACTTCTTCTTTCAGGCTCCATAGACTGCAACGAGGATTCCCGACGTCTTTTCAGACCTATGCAGCCGCAGCCCCTGGGCTAGGTAACCTGAGCATTTCGGTGCTCCAGCATAGCTTAACTATCTAAGTGTCCAGATCCTTTTTCGTTTTCAGCCTATCTAGTCGGATTCGTCCGATAACTGTAACTTTGCATTTACTAGCCTCCATAGACTTTGTTCCGCATCCCGCGTGAGAGTGCACACTCTGCACCCGATCTCCCTAGGCCTCCTGCTCGTAATCTAAAGGTTCAGTAGTCTAGTCCTAGCGATCCCAAAGCCTCTGAGAATAGTTACTTACCTGCTAGTTATTCGCATTCCACTTTTGTAGTATATGGTTTTTCGTGCCCCTCGGGCATTTGTGTAAATTGTGCGACTTTCAGTATTTCTTTAAGAGTTTTGTATTGTGCTTAGCTCCCTGACTCAAAGAGTTCAGGGTAGTCTTGTTATAAATAAATATACTTTATTTTCATAACAACTTGTGTGGTGTCCTTTCACTTGGTGTTCAAAGGGTAAATGTGATGGTAAAACAGCTGGCTTAACACGCCCTCTAGAGTTTAGCCTAAAGACTGCTCTTGTCCATGCTACTAGGATAGCTGGTCTATCAGGTTGACTTACAACCAATCATCAATAAGGGTCGTTTGGAATGATACATAGTGATCACTAGAACAGTGAGCACTGCATATCAGGCCAACTTCTCACACAGGTCGTCTCTGGTTTTGAGTCTGTTCAACCAGAGGAGCAGTCTTCCTTCTCTGTCTTTAAGTGTCTTTGTAGAGAATGTTCTACAAATTCGACAGTCCTTAGGTGAATGGTCTGGATAAAGACAGTAAAGGCAAGTTTCATGCTTGTCATCTACGTGGAGTCTTTTCTTACCACAAGATGAGCACGCCCTGAAGAGTCCTTTCTTCTGTTGATCAGTCATAGTTGAGTTTAGAATGAAATATCCAATTTCTGTTAGGAAAAGAGATAAAACTAGGAAACCTGAGGAGAACTCAGGTGGAGACTCCCTAGCACAACGTGCGGTAGAAAATCTGAGAGACTGAGGCTCCTGACAGGAAGGTTCTAGAGGGAGGTGGTAGCTAATTGGCTACCTTCTAGAATTTGGTCCTTTTTACAAAAGGACACAGATAGGCTACTAAGGCAAGGCCCTTAGGCCTACTTTTCTCTATGTAGGTCTATAGGACATTACTTTTCTATGTACCGGGGACTCCCATATCGACGACGGGGAATGATTCAGGCATGTGAATCTATGAAAGACACCCATTATACTGGATAAACTTAAAGAACAGCGGGACCAGGAACAGCAGGAGCCATCCTTGGTGCAGTCTCGGTTCCAGGCGAAGTCCAATATACCCAGACGGTCGAAGTGGTTTTGGGTTTGAATCTTGTCCCACAATGAATCTGAAGAGCTACCTACAGGTAAGCCCTTAAGTACCCTAGGAAAATGGTTGAACCGATTCGAGGGTCCCTCCAAGAGGAGCTGTACAGAGGAGAGGATACTCAAATGTCCTTTGTCGAGATTCGCGCAAGAGCCAAGTACTCCCTGAACTGGCTCAAATTGGAATATGTAAGGAGGGCACCAAATGTGCCATTCAAGGCAGTCTGGTGGCGCTGGCAAGCACCCCCATCACAGCCCAATACGCTACGTTTTCTCTGGGTGGTGGTCACATCTCCCTGTGACATGAAACCTATTGCTCTACCTTCCCTTGCTAAAGCTCAGCTCAGCAGTGCAGAATAGTGAGGTCGACAGAAGCAGTAGCTTGCTGGTAGACCCTGGTAGGCTGTTACCAGGAGTACTGGGAGATTCCCAGAGCAGCCCCCCAATGCATGGAATCATACCTCCAACACTGGTACCGGTTTTGGAATAGGATTCCAACATGTTTGATAACAAACATGCCCAAGTTCGGCACAGCCAATATATATAGTTAGCTATAGCGTAATGGCACATGGCCACTATATGTATGAAAATGGCTGACCGCACTTACAAAGCCTGGAGAATCGACTAGGGGGTGCCCTGCTAATGCAGGGGTGCCCTTACACTTAAAATCTAGCACCCTGCCTTCAGGATTGAAAGGCCTGCCTTAGGGGTGACTTAAAAACTATAAAAGTGCAGTGACCTCAGGTATAAGGAAACTTATATCGGTCTTAAGTGGTGCTAGCTCCAACTTGCACAGGCTGTAATGGCAGGCCTGTAGTCACAGTTTGAATGGTCTCTCATGGGTGGCATAATACATGCTGCAGCCCCCAGGAGACCCCTGGTGTACGTATGCCATGGGTACCTTAGTACCATATACTATTACATGGGTACACCAGTAGCCAATTGGGATGATACCAAAGTACTTACTACTGTCAAATTTAGGGAGAAAGCACAGTGACTGGGGTCCTGATTAGCAGGATCAGAGTCAGACTAGTCATAACACAGAACAGCAGCAAACACTGGGGGTAACCATGAATACAGATCCTATTTCCTACAGTAACCATGCAAAAATGGGGGATTTCCCATCATGCGTCTGTAGTTCTTGAGGTGCGTCAGGTCAGCAGAAGGTTTCTACAGCAGGAGGTTGATCTCTGTGTGCTTCCAGTCTTGTGGGAAAGTTGCGGACTCGATGGAGCAGTTGATGGTGCAGCACAGTTCAGGCGATGGAGATGCCAGTTTTGTTGAAGATGTGGTGAGGGCAGGGATCTGGGGGCTCCAGAGTGTATTCTCTCCATGTTCCTGAGGGTGTTGTCAGAGGTGAGGGTAGTCCAGTTGGTTAAGGTCTTCTGGGGGCTGGATCCATTGGGTGCAGTGGTTGCATGTGAGGTGGGCGAGTCTTCGGTTGCAAAGCTGTCGCAGATCACCTTGATCTTGCGGTGGAAGAAGGTGGCGAGGTTGTCACAGAGGTCTTGGTATGGAGGATGTCTGCTTTCTCTGTGCTGGTTTTGGCAAAGTCTCTAACTATGGCGAAGAGTACTTTGCTGTTGTGTGTCCTGGCGATGATGTGTTCCTTGATGGCTGTCTTTGTTGTTCTGATGAGGCAGCGGTGTATGCTGACTGTGGTTTTGAAGGCTGCATGGTCTGTAGTGATCTAGCTGCTCCTCTATCTTTTCTCGAGCGGCTGCAGATGTGCATGGAATCTTGGAGGGAGAACTAGCTGGACTTCTTGGAGGGCTGTTTGCCTGAGGGATTCTTGAAGGGGCCAGTATGTTGGCACTGTGAGATCCAGCTGAATACTACAAGAAGCTGAAGACATGGATTTTCAATTAACCAAGCTACAATAGACTGGGCTAGGTACACCTATCTACTCAGCAGCAGGATACCTTCGTAGGTGATATATTACTTTACATGTATTTGTAAAGTGCACTATCTTCCTTCATGAAGAATCCATGTGTTTACTACACTTTTCAGGAGAAACAGTGGATGAAGACGCAACCATGTGATTTCTTCGCAGCCGAGATAAGCAATCTGAGGAAGGCTCCGGTGACAACTTCATAGAAGCTGGTGCCACAAACAGTTGCAAGACAGATTCCAAGAGGCCTGGAACTAAAGGCCTTAAAGATTTGTGAAGGAGAGTCTTGAATATCATGTATTAAAAGTAGTAGGTGATGTCATAGGAATGTTTGGTTTGGCAACTCCCCTAACCAAAACTTCATTAAAAGTATTCATGTCATCTACTGGAGGCATTAAAGCTGGTGGAGAATCTAACAGTATTGGAGATGTATCTATAATTGACGACAGTAGATAAAGTTGTTTAGAGGTCGTGTGCGAATAACCATCTATGATGTCTTTAAGTAGATCTAAATCTGCCTTTTGTCAGATCTTCTAGGAGTCCCAGATTTAGTACATCCCTTTTCTCGTCAGACCCAAGAAGCCACTGGTGAGTTTGATTCCTGTGACAAAATGAATGCAGTTGGTGGTACTGGAGAAAAACACATACACCTTTGTTACTAAGGATTAGCAGATAAGCTGACCACAAGTGCAACATCCCTTGTGGGTGACTAAGTCCTGGAATACTTCAAGTTTAAAGAGTGCGGCAATGATCTTCTCTTCAGATGAGGGAGCCAATTCGCTGTATGTCTCTGTGACCGAGAAGTAGTGGAAGGAGGTTTTGACATTGAATGAGACTGTTTTAGGGTCGAGGTTGATGGCGTTAGTCTCTGCATCGATGGTGGGTTCCTACTCTATACGTCGATGGAGGTCTAGCATTTAACATAAAACAGCAGTCTCGACCTCAACTTAAAAAGTCTTGATGATGGAGAAATACCTTGCCTCAACAGCAAGGATGTGGCGGCAGGACCTGTTTTTTATGTCATAGATAACCACGTTGATCGGCAATGAATTTGTCAGGTTCCCTTCGTTGTTTAGATTTACCTCTTGGGTGGTCTCTAGAGCATGAACAATGTGAAGAGGTTGGTGGCAAATCTCCTTTTTTCCTCTCCTGATGTCCTGAAGTTATCTTCTCATGCCTCTCCTGTAGCCTGGGCAGTATGATCCTGCCTGTCCTTTAGGGTTCTTCTAAACATTTTGCAGTTTTTGGAGGATGGTCTTCAGGAACACATACTATGCAGAGGTTACAAGGATATGTACGAGCTTTTTTCTTGCCACAGGCAGGGCACTTAACTAGTAGTAAGAGCATTTTTACTGGAAACAATAGCGAACTCCTTTCAGACATATATTAGAAACTCTCTCTAGTCGCAAGAGACTTCAAGTGGGGTTAGTTTAAACAGCTTTTCAAAAAGGATTTTCTTTTAAATATAGCCAAAAAGACAGAGGTCAGCGAGGCTTCAAAGGCACTGTGTCAGTTTGCTAAACTAGCTGTGCAGCCAATGTGCTAACAATCCTATTATGCATTTCCTTTATTTTTCCTTTATACAGAAAATATTTTTTAAAAGGTTGGTGAAAGATATGTGGGGTCCCTTAACATGGTTAGTGTTACTACAATAGGGAAGTTTTTTAATTAAAAGTTAAATAATTTGGCCATTTCTAGCCATTTTATAATCTGACAGACGGGTTTTTAGGTCGAGCGACCTATCTCAATGCGCATGCGCATTGAGCGGGAGCTCGATATATTGTGGCTTAAACAGAGCTTACCGAGATCAGGCGATTCCCAGGCGATTTCTTCCAGTGCACGTGAAAGCGCGTGCACAATGCCACCAGCCGCTTGCCTCGCATTACCACATCAAAGGCAAGGCGGCCTCGTCTCAGGCCCCTGCTGCTTCACACCCTCATGCCGCTCTCCCTGCTCCGCCCCCTCCCGCCGTGTCCACTTCACTTTGACGGCCGCAGGCCGTCTCTCGTGTTTCTGTTTGTTGTCTATTAGAGGCTGCTGTGCTTGTTGAATTTTAAGACCGACATGACTATGTTTTATTCATGACATTCTGTTTAGTAACTCTTCTGTTGCCTCCATGAGTTAGCAGCTTGTTATGACAGCAAGAGACTCTGACGTTAGACTAGGAATCACCATATATCATTCCGCGGCCCGTTCCGGAACTCTTCTTGTTCCTTGGACCGCAGAGACCGCTTTACTTCATCAATAAGGTAAGATCACACCTCAGTCGACTGACTGGACTTGCTTCCTAAATGCCAGCAGACATTTAGCTTACCTGCCCTTTTCATGAGGCAATAACGCAGCGTCTGTCTGCTTCATCAGCACGCAGCGCCGGGCGAAACTCCCTTTCCGAAATCTTTTAACCTAACGGGCGCATTTTTGCAATGATTACCAGCTACACCCGCATGTACCCGCTACCCCCGCCTCTCCTTCTCGGCACGCAGCGTTCCATGATATCCATGTTCCCCTTCCATACCCCCTACCATTGAGCGTATCTTTACAGTGATTACCTGCCACCCCCGCAAGTAGCATTACTTGTGCCCATTATTTGCATTCCGGCGAGTTTGCAGTATCAAACGTACACAACTAACCTCACCCGCCTGTCAGCCACGGTGTAGACACCATTCTTAAGGAGCAGAGAATTAACTTTCTTTCCCCCACATCCTTCAATACCTGAGTAATACTGCTTGTTCCCCTCCGTTCACACCACCTATACTTATGAATATACGCTGAATTCAGCATACACACTTGTCTTTTCCTTGTTTAGTTTTAGCCCATCGGAAGATAAGGTGTTTTGTCAGAATCACAGGCTATCGAGTCGATGCCGGGACTCCGACTTAGCTCCACAGTTATAAAGTTGGCATCTCTGGCAGTAACGCCACATCCTCCCCAGGATACCTGGTGGCTAGTTATTCCTTTGTGTACACGTGGAATGTCAATGCATTCTATCTGCATTTTTTTATTTTAAATAAGGGCTTTTATTGTCCGGCAACATAAATAATGACTACTGTAATTATAAAGTGTAGGTGTTTAATGGTGACAAGCGAGTTGTGTGCCATTAACCAGCATGACGTCGGTCATGTGTGAACTTTACACAGTTGGGCTCCCCTTGTTAGAATGTTGATTTCAACTTTAATTTTGATCGGGAGGCTGCGCCCTTTTCTTTGATCACATAGCGCCACCAAAACGGCCGCAGTGCTTTGTTTCAGCATGGTAGACGGGGCTAACTTTACGTTTACAAATACTGTGCATGCTTCCAGGGCTTGTTTTTCAAATGTTTATTTAATTGCGAATAGCTTTCCCCTTCAACTAGTGTTTAATACTCCAACTGGTCCGTCATCCACGTCTCACAAGTTCGCAGCAAATGGTTAAACGGGTAAATAAATGCATTTCTCTGTCATTTAAATAGCACTGGCGTTGCCAATAGGTCTCGCAGTAGGAAAGTTGGAGCTATTACAATTGCAAATAACAATGCCTTTCATTTTTCTTTTCATTTTAAAAACATAAAGGGCTTTGTCATTTACAAAACCAATAGCTCTAACTTTCCTACTGCGAGACCTATTGGCAACGCCAGTGCTTGTTCTATTTATATGCACTTTTATGTCTCTTAAAATAGCTTGCGCACATACAGATATATTAATTTTTTTAAGTGCTCCGGATACTGCATGTGGGTACGGCAATTCAGTGCCTATGACTTTCATGAGGATACCGTCGGTAGAGAACTATGCAGATCTGATATTCTACTGGGAGAGGACTAGGCCCACAACAAAGCATCTCAAATAGATGTTGAAATGACCTGGTCTAACGGGGATCAGGAAAGAAAAGATCGAAAGAGGATACCCCTCAAATGCAATGAGAGCTTAGAGGTTCATTCAGGTAGCCTGCAAGACTCATTTTTTCATATCATGGTACTGAGGAGTACCAGAAGCATTATTACACCACATGAGAGGCATCCATATATACCCATGAGATTGAGTTGATATGAAACATCACCAATGACTAAAATAACTACCTCGATCATCATTTAGGAAAGCTCTGGGAAGAAGGCATTATTGCAGTTTATTTGGCACTTATCACCACTGGTATTGTCTGGAATGTCTAAAGGTTTGGGCTATTACATTTGCAAAGTTCAGGTCAAAGAAAGTGTGTGGATACCATTACGCAACAGAGGGATAAAAAAAAGGCCAATAGAAGACAAAACAGCTAGAGGACAAGAACTCCCAGAGGCCAATGGAAGACACGACTAACCACAATACAAATATGAATGGAAAAGTTGAGCCTTGCTTTCGAAATCCACCTTAACAGAGCTACCGGGTCATGGTAATTTTCAGATTAATTCAAATCTATAACTGAGCACAAAATCAGGGTGGGTAAGTACCACGAGTAAACAAAGTGGCCGAGAGCAGTGTGAAAGTCAGATGTGGGGTTTAATTTGTGTTATGCTGAATGGATTTTCTACAGCGGTTTTAAAATCAGATGACTTTTCACAGAAAAAGAACCTGCAGGACATTTAACAGAAAAAGAACCTATGATGCTAGTAAAGGGCACTAGTAAAAGGCCAGGTCTTGAGTTGCTTTCCTGAGGTGCAGAATGAATTATGCATACTAGAGCATGGAATTTGAGGTTGGAGGACAAAGTGAGAAAAATCTTGCGCTGATCATCAGGGGCCAGATGTAGGAGCCCTAATACCGGTCGGTAACGGCCGAATTCGGCCGCTACCGACCGGTATTAGGGTTTTCTAATGTAGGGGGCAAATTTTTTACCGATTCGGTAAATTTACCGAATCGGGAAATATACCGATTCGGTAAAATACCGAATCGGTATATTTACCGATTCGGTAAATCCAGATGTAGCTGGCACTTCAAAGAGTGCCACAGGCCCTTTAGGAGTCAGTATTTACCACCCAATCCTATTGGGTGGTAAAATACAGAATTCAAGTGTACATGCACGTCTGTGCATGTACACCTATGCCATGTGACACACAGACATGCCCTAAGGGCATGTATGCACAAGCCTGCAATTAGGGTGCTACAGGGTGTCAGAGTGACACCCCGTTCCCCCTGCCAGGATTCGGTATTTACCGAATCGGTAAATACCGATTTGGTATTTCCCATTGATTCCTATGGGCTTCAAGGCCCATAGGAATCAATGGGAAATACCGATTCGGTATTTACCGAATCGGTAAATACCGAATCTTACAGATTCGGTAAATGTAAAAGAAAATTTACCTACATCTGCCTACTTCTAATTTACCGTTTCATAAATACCGAATCGGTAAAATTTGGTATTTATGAATTGGTAAATTAGATTTACCTACATCTAGCCCTTGGTTGTTAAAACGCGCGATGATTAAGGAGCACAGAGGTCGGGAGAGGGAATACCGCTTCAGATGTTTGAAAAAACGGTTTGTGCAGTATGCCTGAAGCGATCTTAAAGAGAAATCGAAAGGAGATCATAAAGAGATTTAAAAGATAATAGCCAGAAAAGGTAGACCATGTTCTTCAATTAATGGGGGTTTGGCAACACTGAATTTGCTGGTTCTAGTGATATTGTGGTGCAGTATTTTTTATTGCTTGTAGACTAGCTAAAGAAGCTTTAGTTTTGTCAACCTGCACTGCGTTCCCATAGTTGAGCCAGAATCTCCTTATGGCAGCCAACACAAGGCAGCTTCGTTGCATATAAGGCAAGACAATTTCAGTTGCTAAAGATGGTAGAAATGAAGGCAGGAACTAAAAACCCTTTAGAGGTTCATTTCAGAGAAACAAACTTAAAAAACAAACTTCTCACTTGCATTTAATAGCTTAAGGCATTCTAATGTAGACTAGGGCCTTTAAGTCTGCTTCCACTGATCAGCATTCAGTTAATGCATCGAAGAATGCTCTGGAAAATACGAAACCGCACGAAACAAGCTGTAAAGACTTCAAGCTAAGTGTTGAAAATAAGGGGGCAGGCAAACAATCGATCGATCAATCAATCTCCTCAGATATGGGCTGAATTTACCTGCTTCCAATAACCTCTGTCTGATACTTGTCAAAGGTCTAAAAAGGGCACCCGAATAGGAACCTTATAACAACCCAATTTTATTTGTTGGTTAATTAGCCACATAAAAGCAATATTTCTAATACGACTGGTCTTTCAGAAAATACCACTTATTTCTACTAAAAAAGAAAAAAACTGATACTAGTAAAGTCAGTAGCTCTGGTATGGATCCAAACCTTTTCAATGTATAAGCATACGTGCACTAAGTAATCCATGGTGATGAAAGGAACTAATTATTGTGCGGATGATCACATTGGGCAAGGGCAGTCAGGAAAGCCAACTGCTGAAGTGAGCTTACCCTGTGCTTACCCTATGCTTTGGTACGTGGAAGCAAAATAGGAATGATACTACAGGCAGCATAACAAATGATTAACAGGGTCGACTAACTGTCCCTGTAGGTTTGTATTGTATATGACATTTTATTAAAAACAAAAGATCTTGGCCAACGCTTGAAAAAATAACAATTTGCCAACACATCTACCATCAGCTCAGAACTATGTCTTGTGCTAGTGACAGTGAAATTATTTAGA
Organism: Lissotriton helveticus; assembly: GCF_964261635.1. Lineage (NCBI taxonomy): Eukaryota > Metazoa > Chordata > Amphibia > Caudata > Salamandridae > Lissotriton > Lissotriton helveticus. The sequence continues at coordinate 101,718,776 of NC_136067.1, forward strand.
AAAACCAAAGGAAATGATGGATGGAGCGTTGACAATACAAGCACTCACCCCCAGTCAACTGATCTAGGTTTAATCCAACACCATTCCTTAGCCCACTCTGCCACCCCAGTTCAGACATGGCCATATGCAAATCATTCTGACCCTGTGCCTCATGGGAACAGTCCAGCCCGAACTGCCAAGCCATGCCTTCCCTGGATCGGAAACAAGCTACCGAGGACCGGTTTCTGGCATTTCAGCCGTCTTCAGCCCGGCTTGCTTGAATCCAGTGGCAAAGTGAGCAAGGGACTCACGTCTGAGCATACCCTACCAACTTATGGCGAACAAAGAAAAAACAAAGGAAATGATGGACGGAGCGCTGACAATACAAGCACTCACCCCCAGTCAACGGATCTGGGTTTAATCCATCACCGTTCTTTAGCCCACTCAGCCACCCCAGTTCAGACATGGCCATATGCATCACAGTGAAATTATTTAAACAGGCTTTTTTATGGCCACAAATGCTGCATGATTTATATACAAAAATAATAAGTAGAGCATTAGAGGCCAGGATGTAAAAAGAAAGCACATTTTAAAGTTACTCAACGCATAAGATTCAAGAGGTCAGCCTTTCCATAACCTCCAAGCACATCTGATATCTGCCATTAGTCTTTAAATACAAACAAAGTGGGCTCACCTTCTCTTTCTGAGGCTCTTGGACTGTAGTAGATGGTTCCTTTACGTCAAGCTTCAATTGTTGCATGTCTGTTGGATTCTGAGCTACTTCATCTTTCCTTAAAGGCTGTGGGGGCTCAGCTATTGGAGTCACTTCAAGATTAGAGCTGTCATTACTCTCAATCGTGGTTGGCACTGAAATTAAATTAGAATGACGCTGTGAACAGTGGCCTCCTTTGGTAGGTGGGTGTTTAGGTGAAATCTGACTGCTGGATTTTATCTGAGTGGAAATCTGTGAAGGCTGGGTCCTTTGCCAACCAGGTGCTGTGTTCTGTCCATGTTGCTGCACTGTTTTAGGTGCTGGACCACTGTTCAATGGCTTCTGTCCTTTGGTAGTGTCAGGTGAGGGGGTTGGGATGGGGGCTGTTATGGTCTGAGTAACTACAGTATTTGGGGCTCTATCAGAAACAAGATTTTCTTGCCCAACTGTTGCATCTTTAATCTGTGCCTTAGATGCTGGCTGAAGATCTTTGTCAGATGCCTGGGAAGCTATCACTGGAGATTCTGGAGACCGAGTATCACTCCTACTTCGGCGCAGCTCCCAGGAGTCTGGTTTTCTAGGATCAGAGATGCGGCGATCTGGAGAATGAGAAACTGGCTTTTTGCCATAAAGTCGCTCCTGTGTGCGAGCAGTCAGCTGGCCAACTTCACCGACATCCATATCAAGTCCAATTGTCTTGAGCAAATCATGGATTGCTGAAAGTTCATGGTCTGTTTTTTCTGGAGGAGCGTCAGATCCCTGCGGTGCAGGGGATTTGTTTGCAGATTTGTCCAAATTACTTGGTGGGTTTTTCTTATTTAATGACGGGTTAGGTTTACCATCATCATCACCATAAAGGAATTTCTCCTCATCTTCAATTCTTTCAAGAATTTGTTGTTTACTTTGTGGTGCCTTGGAATGGCGTGTTGCCATGTCTGAAATATTTGGGAATCCACTGACATCCTGACTGGCTTTCTCGTGAGGAAAGAGAAAGTCAGCACTAAAGGATGTGCTCTGTTCTTTTGCCTCAGACGCCCTCTGATCTTTGATGCCATCTGTGGAGAAAGGACTGTGATCATATAATCCATCTTGAGTTTGTTTACCCGTTGTGTCACTATTTGCAGCCTTGTTAAAGATTTTGAGTAAGGTTTCAACCTGAGAGGAGAAGGAATTGTTGCTAGTTTGTGGGGATGAAGTAGATGTGATAGGAGAAGTTGCAGGAGGAGGTGCAGATGTCAAGGATGTAGAGCTGCTCACAATGGATTCATGCTGGAATACAAAAGAAAAGATATCAATTACGCTATGAATTTAACAAGAAAGCTAAGATATCATCAAGATAGAATATTCATAGCTGTTCTTATCCATGCAAAGATGAACTCCAGGAATAAAATCTGAATTAAGACGTCTGCACTCCAACAGTTAGGTTGCAATCTAGTCCAAAGTACCTCTGCCTTCGAAGATAAAATAAGCATTGTATCTCAAACCACAAGTATAGCTGCTTTTTATACAACATCCTGAAGACACCAATAAAGTAGAGATAATACATTTTAATATTTCAAAAACATTGTGCATGACCAGGGAAAAAAGTTCTGCATTATGATGGTATGCCTATCTCCAATTTTTCTAATTTCAAGATGGCTGTCAGGAAGGCTTGCATTACAGTGAAGTATAGGCTCCAGCAGCTAGGGTAGGACTAAGATACAGCACCCTGCAATGTTGAAAGTAAAAGTAAAGAGCACATCTTTATTAACACTCAAGAGGCCATGAAGTTCATTAAGGACAATGGGAAGTTTGGCTATAATCTGGAGGTGGGGCAGGTAGAGAACTTGGGTCTCAAGAGTCCCGAGTACCCGCTCCTCTGATAGAGATGTGGCATCACTCTTATTTGTTCAAGAACAGAATTACGCAGGACAAAATAGACAACCAATTGTTATAATGCTTTTTTATGAGAGGTCCGTTATATAGGATTTGTTATTCACTTTCTCAACAGGACTTGTTAAAGTTTGATGCAAGCTGCAAATGTAAACTGTAGGGGACTGAGTTTACAGCAACAGCAGGATATCGCAATTGATGTCTGTCAAGAGTTGTAAATAGATCTGATGTTGGAGTGCCTCTCCCTTCTCTTCCTTTGTACTATCTCAATATCACTACGGTTCTGTGAGGGTCTATTACATGATGAAGGATGCTTGGCAGCTCTCACAAAGGTAACTAACATTTTAAGTATGTGGAGGGGATGCCCAGTGGAACATCCTAGATAGAAGGGAGGTGCTCTTTGAATACATGAAATGGATACTTGGGCCAGGCTGAGACTTGCTGGCAGTGACAGCCCCCCCCACATGTGACATTGTAGGTTACATCACAGAGTTATGAGTTCCTACAGAGCCCATATACTTTCAATTCTCAAGGAGGGGGGATATTCATTTGCAGTAGGAGTGTTCCTTTAAGGCAGGAGGCAGGATTAGTGTGCTAATCTAGACCGTGGAAACAAAAGACATGTCTGATACACAGGGTACCAGACAGATTTCAACAAGAGGTGATATAGAGTGACAGTTCTAGAATCAAACACTAAGATAGGTATTGATGATTTGCTTTGAACTTGCACATGATCTGTTGAATGTGAAGGGGCTAAACAATCTCAGAATGCTAAGAGGGTGTCAGCATAAAAATGATGTTGCAGTGACGCTCCTGCAGGAGACGTGTCTGACTACAAAGACGGAGGGTAATTTTGCTAGGGGATGAGAAGTACATTACTACTTTCCATCATAAACCATGTACTGTAAATGAATGACTATAATAAGAACAAAGGTCTTACAGTTCTGACATATTAGAAAAATCTCAGATGTTGAGTGTAAATATCTTACTGTAAAAGGGATAATGGGGGACAACCCTCTGACACAGATCAACGCATATGACCCAAACTAGACTGCCCTGATGTCTCTTCGCAACCTTTTGTTTTCCAACAGTGGCTCAGAGGTCCAGCATTGCTTACCATTATGTGCCTTTGTCACGCATTTCTTTGCTTTTTAGGGGTCAGCAGCTGTAGGCTTCTTTCTTCATGTGTATGTACCTCCCTTAGAGCCTGAACGCATTGTGTCCTTCCTGAGCTCTTTTTTGTTAGTCCAAATATTCTTTCTCTTTAAGCTTTCAACAAGAGTGAATCTTTTTAAGAAGTCTCCCTTGTTTACTCCGCCCACCAAAACCTCGATGTTCACCCAGTATGTCTTCCGAGCCTCTGCTGTCTATCCGCTTGCCCCCTTCCTCCCACCCTCCATTAGGTATGTGCTTGATCACAGTCCCTCCCTCACATCCTGCTGTCCGTGTGGCCCCAGCTCGCCCTACTTCTGTGTTGGCTCCTGCCCTTCACCTCCTTCCATACTGCTTCACGTCTTGCAATACAAAAAGGCACTATGGCACGGTCAGCGCTGGTTGCTACTTCTACATTGTAGATGTGGACTGCAGTGCAAGCAATGTTGAATATCATGCAGCTCTATGATTGTCTAGCAGATGTGTGGCACAGCAGAAACCCAAGTGGAAGTTGACACAAGTAGGTCTTCAGCTTCTTGCGAAATTCAAAGAGGAAGAGGCTCCGATGTGGAGTGGGAGGTAGTTCCACGCTTTGGGAACAATGTATGAGAATGCACGTCCTTCTGGTCTAGTTCTGTGTATGCGTGGGAAGTGTGAGTAGGAGTTCTGGGGACAGGTGTCTGAGTGGTTGGTAGAAGGAGATTTAACTGTTCTGATAGGTGGGGCCTCAGTTGTAAAGCAATTTGAATGTGTGTGTGAGGAGTTTGGAATGAGCACAATTGTGTTTCAGGAACCCACTGAAGCCTCTGACGTGCAGTGAAATGTAAGTTCTGCGTGAGAGGTTGAAGATAAACCTGGCTGCCGAGTTCTGGATGGTTTGTAGGCTTCTAATGAGTTGCTTAATGATCCCAGCATGGAGGGTGTTTCCGTAGTCCAATTTGCTGGTCAGTAGAGTGTGACTGACTGCTTTTCTTGTGTCTCTTGGGATCCATTTGAAAATCTGTATCCGCTTCTTCAGGTGCAGAAGCAGGATGCAGTGAAGGCATTGACGGTCACCCTTAAGGGTATCTGGGCGCTGTGTCTTCAAAGAGCCAGGTCTTGACTCTCTTTTTGAAGTCTGCCAGCAAGGGGGCCATACGGAGCTGAAAGGAGCGGTCGTTCCAGGTCTTAGCTGCGATGCAGGAGTAGGAGCGGCTCCCGCCACAGGTGCAGCAGATGTGGAAGTTGTGTGAGAGGGCGAGTGAAAAGGAGCGTATGTGTCTAGCTTGTTGGAGGAAGTTCTGTCGATGGCTGAGGTAAGCAGGTCCTAGGTCATGGTAGGTTTTGTAGGCATGCATGAGGATCTTGAACGGGCATCTTTTCTGGATGGGGAGCCAGTAGAGGTTGCTCAAGTGGAGGTGATGTGGGTTGGTTTGGGGAGGTCCAGGATGAGTCTGGTAGCATTCTGTATGTTCTGGAGTCTTCAGATAAGCTGGATGGAGATGCCGGCATAGAGGGTGTTGCTGTATTCGAGGCAGCTGGTGGCGAGGGCCTTAGTGACAGTCTTTCTGGTGTTGGTTGGAATCCATCCGAAGATTATGTGGAGCATACGAAGTGTGTGGAAGCAGGAAGAAGAGACTTCGTTGACTTGTCATTTCATGGTCAGTTGGCTGTCGAGGATGATGCCGAGGTTGCGTGCGCGGTCGGTGTGGGTCAGAGTTCTGCAAGCCACCAGCTGTGATTCCATGTAGAGGTGTTTTTCCCCAAAGATCAATACTTCAGCTTTGTCGGAGTCGAGTTGGAGGCAGTTGTCTCATCCATTTGGCTATGTTAGTCATGGAGTTGCAGAAGCTGGCTTTGGCGGAGTCCTCATGAGCAAGAAGATCAGTTGAATATTGTCTGCATAGGACATTATGTTAAGTTTGTGGAATCTGCCATCTGCGAGGAAGGTCAAGTAGATGTTGAACAGGGAGGTGCTGAGGGACAATCCTTGTGATGCACTGCATATGTCGTCTTTGGGTGTGGAGGTGAAGGGAGGAAATCTGATGCTCTGTGTGCTTCCTCTAAGGAAAGAGGCAATCCACTTGAGGGGTCGTGCTGTATGCCTATGTTGTTGCGTCTGTTGATGAGGGTGTTATGGGAGACTGTCGAATGCAGCGGAGAGGTCGAGGGGGGCTCTGATGTCATCTGCAGTGGCAATCAGCGCAGTCCGAGTGCTGTGGTTGGCACGGAATCCTGATTGAGAGGCATACAGTAGGTGGTTTTGTTCCAGGAATTTGGTGAGCTGATGATTGATGGCTTTCCTGAGAAGGTTCGCTGGGTAGGGAAGCAGGGAGATCATACAAACATGTTTGAGATTGTTAGGGTCAACTGAGGCTTTTTAGGTTTCGCCTATTATCATTCGCTTGCGAATGTAATAGGCGAAAATTCAAGGGCTCGATCGACTAGTGAAACCACTGCGGTTTCTTCACAGTGCATGTGAGGTCACGTGGCCACAAAAGCGGGTCACGTGGCCACACAAGCACGCGCATCTCCCTAATCCGCCTAAAACACTTCTCCTCCCCTCGCTCGCATTCCCGCCCCCCCACCAGGCTCTCCCGCCCCCATCCGGCTTCCCTCCACGCATCTCCCTAACCCGCCTGCCACACTTCTCCTCCCTCGCATTCCCGCCCCCCCACCAGGCTCTCCCGCCCCCATCTGGCTTCCCTCCGGCCATTTGCCAGCATTGCGAGGCCCTAATTAGAACAGTCCATTACTTCTCCGTCGTTCCATTCTTAGTCTTGTTATTAATCCTTGCCATAAACTAGAGCTGTAACTCCATTAACAGTAAAACGAACATTCACCAACATACGCAGTGAGAGCCCATGGGCACTGTCTGGCGACACAGCAACAGGAGAGGCTGACTGCTTTCTGCAGAGACGAGCCAACTCTGGAGCAGAACTGCAGTGAAGCTTGTCTGCCTATGAAAAGTTGCCGGCCCAAAGCCCATCTAAAGAAACGAAACCAGGAGTGCTGATGTCAGCTCCTCTGCCTCGTAGGCTCACATGGAAAGCAGACTACGAAACGCAGTGCTCTCTCACCCGCAGCTGGGCAGGCAGTAAATTACAAGCAGGCAGTATGCAGATTTATTCTCCCGCCGTCTCTTCCTCCTCTCTCCCGCTGTCTCTTCCTCCTCGCTCCCGCTGTCTCTTCCTCCTTTCTCCCGCTGTCTCTTCCTCCTATCTCCCGCTGCCTCTCCTGCTTCTGTCTCACTCCCCAGAATTCCCTGCTTTTTTTATTTTTCATAAACACCGGGTTGTCTCTTGCTCATGACTCTCACCTCGCTCCTCCCACGCGCCAGTGTTTCTCTTACACTGCTATTTGCCTCACAATCTCACTTTCTCCCACTCACCTCTCGCCTGTCTTCACTATTTCCACCCCCACTCTCTGCCTCCTCTGCAGTTATCACTCCCACACCCATCTTTTCTTTCCCTCCGCCATTTACCTTCTGTGATTTTGTTCATTGTGTGTGTGACTGAAGGATAGGCTGGCATGGACTGCTCTTTGCCTTGCGTATGCTTGTGTTGTTAGACATACAACCCCTCTTTCTCACACACACGCAGCATGAGGGAAACGGGTGTCACTACCTGTAATAGGTGTGTTGTGCCCGTGCTCAGTTGGGGGCATATCTTGCACTGCTGTTGTCAAAGTTGTATCACTTTGAAAGCTTGTCCCCTGCTGCCATGTCAACTTTTTCTTTGTATTTTTCCGAAGCTTGAGAAAACCTTTTCATAAAAAAAAGTGCGGTATAGTCACTGCTTCTGTTTTTAGGTCGAGCCTGTCCCATTCCGCAGGAATGGATAGGATCGAATTCATGTCGGCAAAATCCTCTTCAAACTAAGGGGTTTCAGCCCGGCGTTTTCTTGCAGTTCACGTGAACATGCACGAGCATTCACGGCCAGGGCTTCTCCTCCCCTAGCAGCACTCCTCCCACACCAGCAACTCCCCCCTCCCACACCAGCACCTCCCCTCTCTCTCCCCGCAAACACAGCCTTGCCGTAGCAGCACTCCTCCCACACCAGCACCTCCCCCCTCCCACACCAGCACCTCCCCTCTCTCTCCCCGCAAACACAGCCTTCCTTTCATTTCTCCTCCCAGGCGTGTTCCCTCAGATATGCTATTGCATATCGTTTGCTACCTCTTGTATTTTGTTGCTCTTGATACTTGCACAACTGTCACTATTGTCTCATGTAACGTAACATTTGCTTTTGTAACATGCTCACTTGTAATTTTGGCTTCATGTATCTAAAAACGCCTCCCTCGCGCTCCTTTCTCCCTCTCTCCCGCTGCCTAGTCCTCCCACCCCCTCCCTCTCCAGCGCGCGCTCCACTCGCATCTGCCTGCTGCTCCCCCGCCCACCCCCCCCACTCCCCCAACCAGCAATTCACACACAGCAACGCCACTCACACACGCAACGCATCCACGCAACCCCACTCATCGATGCAACGCCACTCACACACGCAACGCCACTCACACACGCAACGCCACTCACACACGCAACGCCACTCACACACGCAACGCCACTCACCCACGCAACGCCACTCACCCACGCAACCCCACTCACCCACGCAACCCCACTCACCCACGCAACCCCACTCACCCACGCAACGCCACTCACCCACGCAACGCCACTCACCCACGCAACGCCACTCACCCACGCAACGCCACTCACCCACGCAACGCCACTCACCCACGCAACGCCACTCACCCACGCAACGCCACTCACCCACGCAACGCCACTCATCATATTGTGCTGCAAAACTAAATACTTATAAGGTCCCACAAGCGAGACCTATTGGCAATGCCAATGCTTGTTTTAATTACCTTTGATATTTGTTTTTCATGTATGTCCTCTTCCCGCCGTCCCATCCGATTTTCTTCCTTTTTCACGTTTTGCTTACTTGCCCCCTTTTACTATTCTTTACACAGCCCCTCTCCCTCCCCAGTCAGTCTCCCTCCCTCTTCTCTAATTGCTGTGGAGATGAATAGTTTCTCTGTGAAGTCTCCTGACTTTTCTCCATCCATCTCTCCCTGTCTGTCCATCCCTCTGTCCCTCCTTTCCCTCTAATTGCTGGAAAGATGAATGCCTAATCTGTGGTGTCCTCTGCCGCTCTGTCTCCCTGTCCCCCTCTCGGTTTGTGTCCCTTCTGATTAGACTGAAACAGCCGGGATATTCAGACGGTAGCTTTTAATTAAATGATAAGGCCCGCCAGCACCCTCCCACATCCACGATAAGCGGCGTCTTCATCTCTCACAGGGCCCCTCCGCTTCCTTTTCTATTTCTCTCCCTCTTTTTCACTTTCATGTCCTTTATAATTATATTTTTTATCATCTCAATGGCAAAATAACCATGTTAACTCTTTAAAAAGCAAACACTTTCCAAACACAAATAATACATTTCCCCGTGTTCTTTTTATTCCTCTGTTCCGGTTCCTTTCTGAATTATGAGATGTGTGTTAGAGAGGGAAGTGAGCACTTGTTTATATTCACCTATTGCACGCTCATGGCCACAGGTGAGACCTGGGCTACTTGCAATCTCCAGAATTGTCCACGTGTGTGTCTGGATAGGTGGTAAGAACTGAGGGCTTGTCAATCAAATCCTTCCAAGCTGGGAGAGTTCTTTGCAAAGACTGGATATGGGTGAGAAATACTTGTGTGAGATCTAGTTTTAATCTGTCGGGAGGATGCACACATTTTCTTTTAACGTTGCTAACTTGATACATTTCTTCTCGAAGGTCACTGTGGGGGCTATGATCACCAGAGTTTTGGCCAGGTGACAATTTGTGATGTGCACCCCAGATGCCCTCCTTCTGCTTGATGGGGAAAGGAATGTTTTGATTAAACCCGGTCCTGCTCTTCTCATGACCATGTTGCCGGAGGTTTTTCAGCCAGGACAGCATGTAATGTGGGCAGAAACCATTATGGTGGAGACCCATTTAACAAGCACTGGCGTTGCCAATAGGTTTCGCATTTGGAAAGTTGGAGCTATTGGTTTTGTAAATGACATTTTATATTTATATATCGTTATTGGCATTGTCAATAACAATATATAAATATAAAATGTCATTTACAAAACCAATAGCTCCAACTTTCCAAATGCGAAACCTATTGGCAACGCCAGTGCTTGTTTTATTAGGAGGGGTCTGATGTCTGCATGTTTCCGGGATGGTTGCTGTGGAGATGGAGGGGTTGAGGACGCCGGTGAGTTGCGTGCTGATTGGGTTTGTCAGGGTGGTGAGCGGTGACCATTTGGTGATGGTTTTGCTTTGCTGGTATCTGCTCGTCGGTTGAGGTAATTGGGGTTGATGGTGACAGGCTGGATGTTGAAATTGTTGTAGAAGTTGGTGATCTTGCTGGGAAAGTAGTCAGAGTTCTTGAGAGGGGTGGATGGTGTTTTTCTCTGTGGCTATTGGGTTGGAGAATTATTTGACTATTTTGAAGAGTTGCTTTACGTGGTTGGCAGTGGAGTGGATGCGGTTGGTGATGGCTGCTTTCTTGGCATCTTTGTTATACCAATGATAGTTGCTGATGGCTGTTTTGTGAGCTGCTCTTTCACTGGTGTTCTTCTTGGTGGTGCGCCATAGTTTCTCAAAATGGTGGCAGTTGCACTTGCCAGGCCTAAGTTCTAGGGTGTACCAGCTGGCAAGTTTGGGCCTCTTTTTGTAGGTTTCAACAGAGCGATTGTCAGTGCAGTCGGCGAGCCAGGTGGCAAAGTTCTGGACGGCCTGGTTCTGTTTTGTGGGAGGAGATCTGCTACCTGGCGATGGTTAAGTGTACATTGGTGTGGTCAGTCTAGGTGAGTTCTGTGGTGCGACAATTTGATTCGGTCGCTGGAGGTGAAGTGCATGGGTTCGGTGACCAGCTGGGTGAGTCCGATGTTGTTCAGGTTCTCCAGGAAGACGATGGAGTTGGCTTCTTTGGGGTTGATGTGGAAGTTGAGGTCACAGAGTAGGACATATAGAGAAGAGTATTGCTAGAGGGGCGATGAGGTCAGGATGGCACGGCAGAATGTTGCTCAGGGTTCCGGGGGTCTGTAGGCAAGGGTGCCTCTTATAGAGTTCTTTGCATCAGTTTGTAGTAGAAAAAGTTGAAGTGTTCCAAAAGAGGTGTGGGGTCATCGTCTGTAATGGTGCCTCTGATGGTTTCCTTGAAGTGGACAGCGATGCCTCTGCCTTGTTTGTTGGCAGGGTCACAGTATATCATCCTGTTGCCTTTTCGAGTGGCGGTGGTGATGTTGGGGTTTGAGGAGTAGGTGAGAGACGTTTTGTTGATGAAAGCAATGTCTGTGGAGAGGGTGAATATGTCCCAGATTTTCGTGGCGTGTTTGCAGAGTTAAAGGGCGTTGAACAGAATGCAATGGAGAGGTCGCGGGTGTTCTTGTGAGCACGCGTGGTTGTGTACTTTCTACAAATCTATATAAAATCTGTGCATTTAGACAACAAACTAAGGGATTGGTGTCCCGACTGATTCCAGACAACCCCGTAGGATATGTTAGACTGTAGACCAGCTAGCTCACAGTGCCACTATGAGCCCCTCTTACCATGGAGCGAATAGTTTCTGGCAACTATCTAACATGACAAACCTGACCCCTCAGGAAACAATATGGTACTTTTCGTTCAGTCACTTTGTCTCAGAGAGATATACAGAATAAACGTTGGGAACATTTTCAATAACTATTTATTGAACCAGTGTCATTCTAGTATAAAATATGTGTGCAGCAACGTCCATTAGACACAGACATATGTATACTGTTATAAGCACCAACAGTGTAAAGAAAAGGAAGAATTAAATGAATATATGCAGGCATATAGATATATAAAAGTAAAAAGGCGTACTCCTACGATGCAAACCCTAACTAGATGTACCCAAGTGTACCTAGCATGAATGTAGGTGTATAGCCAAGAATCCCCTTAGGATAGAGCCAACCCCATTACCTGATATGGGAGAGTGAAGGACCATGTCTTGGTCTCGAACTGGACACCCCACAAGGGATGTCGAACCACTACGTGCTGGAGTGTCTGCTGGCAGGGACCTCTGCATCTCGCATCAGCGTGTCAGCATGTAAGTCTTTCTCCTCTGGTTTGCCCAGCGAATATGTAGTACTTATATACCCAAAAAGGTACCCTCAAAGGTTCTACCTAGAAGTGTACTGTGGGCAAGAATAGCGACAGAAGTGACCCTTATACAGAGTTATTCGGCAGAAGATGGTAATTCTGCTGTGATACTGAGAACCCTCATGCATAATACAGGAGGCTAGTTTTCTGAGAAAACCAAACGACAGTCATGTAGCACCTAACTAGGTAAAAGGTCAGCGCCAACCTGTTAAGTACAATAATGGTAGGACAGATGTAAGTAAAAGGTTGTGTAACTACCTAGGCCTATATTGGGGTATATTGGGGTTCATAACAGCGTGGTGCGGGATCTTTCGTAGGCTGTGTCGCAGCAGAAGTGGCAGTGTTGGCAGGTAAATGGGCCTTTTGAGAATTGTGGGGATAAGGAGCGACAGCTGCTCAGATGTCTGTGGTCCAGGAATTCCTTAGTGGTGTACCGGTGGGTGGCGAGAGGGCCGGGAATCCTGGTGCTGGGCAGTTTACATCTGGCAGGGAGTTGGCAGCACATCCGCTGCATGGTCATGCTGGAGCCTCCATTGTGGTGGTCCTAGTGCGGGCAGCGCCGGGACAGCGGGCAGCGCAGGGACTCAATCTAGGGGTCAGGCGAAAGAAGGTTGGCCCAGCCTGCTTTGGGCTCAGACAGGCTTTTGCCTGGGGCGCTGTGCGCGCACGCCCCATGATACAGGAGCCGCAGGTGTACTAGATCTTGCGTCGGGAGGAGCGACAAAAGTGACTCCCAGCTGGCCTCACCTTCTGGGCTGCTGGGAAATGTAGTGCGGTAATTCGGTCCGGTCATGACCAGTCAGGAAAATCAGGATAAGGGAGGGGGGTCTTGAGGTCTTGTGGCAGGAGACAGGAGGGCAGACACCTCCTACAAAGAAATTAGAAGGTGATTTCCCATGATGTGGGAGCCACAGGCGCACTATATCCTGCACTGGGAGACGTGAAAAAGGGGACTCCAAGCTGGACCTGTCTCTGGGGCTACTGGGAAATGTAGTCTGGTAACCAGGTCCGGTCACAGCCAGCCGGAGAAATCGGGAGGAAGTGGGGGTCTACAGGCATTGTGGCAGGAGACAGGAGGGCAGACACCTCCTAAAATGGGGCTTCCAGATGAGGATTCAGAGGTTCCACACATAGATGAGGGTACAAGTTTGCCGACCATCAGCTGGAGTCCCATGGCAAGGTGTTTTTGCAAAAGATCACTAATTCTGTGTTGACCTTGAGGCAGTTAGCTTTCATCTAGTTAATGACTGCCGTCATGCAGGCGGTAAACTTGCTTCTTGACTTGGAAGTCGTGTCCGAGAGGTAGAGCATGAGTTACATGTTAGGATGTTGATATCTGAGCGGGTATTGTTGGCTAAAAGGGTCATGTATGCGTTGAAGAGGGTGGGGCTGAGTGATGAACTTGACGCACTCTGCAGATGAATTTGCAGGCTTCCTAGGAATAAGGTGCCAGGCTTACAGCTTGTGCTCTAGCCATTATGAAGGAGAAGATACATTTGAGAATGGGTCTTTGGATGACAATTTTGTGCAGATGCCTTTAGAGGATGGGGTGTGAGACCATGTCAAATTATGTTGAGGTCCAGGAGAATGAGGGATGCAATGTCTTGTCTGAAGGATTATGCAGATGTAGTCTGTATTGGCGATGAGTATGGATTCTGTATTGTGGTTAGGCATTAATCCACACTATGGCAAAGAAGAGCTGGTGGTCGCTGAAGCATTGGTTGATTAGTTTCTCCAAGGGCTTTTCCGGGTATACTAGGAGCAAGATTGATTTGTAGTTGGGAAGAGAAGCTGAGTCAGTAGATAGTTACTCGAGTAAGAATGTGACAATTGCATGTATTCAGATGTTCAAGAATGTGGTTGTGAGTTGATGGAGGTGTTAAGAATGGTCATTAGTTGTACAATGCAGTAGGAGTACTTTAATGAAGGCATGGTGGGGGAAAGGGTCAAATGAAGCCCCAAGTCGATGGCCATCACGGTAGTAGCGGTTTCTACGGTGGTGACAGCAGGCCACGAGGTCAGGGTTCATTCTTAGGCCATGATGACTATATGAGTTGCGATAGTGACCAGGTCCGTTTGAGTAAATTTTTAGATATATACACACATATACATACATCCCAACACAACAGTTGAGCCCTCAGTGGGAAGCAGCAACTTAGTCGGAAAATTTGCATCCATTTCATTTCGGAGCAGATGCAGCAGGAGACGCATTCGGGCACAGACATCTCGCCTTCATCTTGCCAGACCGGTTTCGGGATCATCAACCCTTTATCAATGGCAGCTGTTCACTCTGAAAACCTTACGTGCACTCCAATATTAAGAGCCTGCCCCTGTGGGCGTGTCCGAAAAACGGCATTCTGGTTCTTGTGGTGCTTTTGATAATTTCTCAGGTGAGTAGGTTCAAAGTGGCAGCGAAATTAAAAGTTAATAAAACCTCTGTGGGTTGATGCACTGTGGCGTTGGGCGTCCTGTTGTACTTATTCATCTGTTCACAGGACTCCGACCTCCCGTCGAGGTGACACCGGTTGGCGTAATCACGGGTCCGCCCTGAAGCGGCTTGCTTGATCCCCGCGGCTGGACTCGAGCCGCAAACATCCCAACACAACAGTTGAGCCCTCAGTGGGAAGCAGCAACTTAGTCGGAAAATTTGCATCCATTTCATTTCGGAGCAGATGCAGCAGGAGACGCATTCGGGCACAGACATCTCGCCTTCATCTTGCCAGACATATACATACATACATACATACATATATATATATATATATATATATCAAAGCAGCACAATGGTACAGCACCCCACATAGTATATCTTTTACAATAACATTGAATGCATTCTTCAAAAAAACATTTCAGTAGGACTTGAGGTTCTTTTTTTCTTTGCTTTTATTAACAATCTTCCAGTTTAAAAAGAAGAAACGTAGCCAACGCGTTTCGTCCGTAGGACTTCTTCAGGGCTACAATAAACAAACATACAAATACATATATTATACAAAAAACTATTTACACTTTAAAACATAGATTCATGATACATTTTCTGGTTGTGAAAAACAATTAGATCACACCACATCTTGCTTCACAAGTGTCCTACTGAGCTGACTAATTTAGTGACATTTGAGGTTTCTTGAAGAGTAGAGGACAACAGATTTTAGAACAACTCGTTCAATATTTTATTTTTCTATCTTTTTTATGACATATATTTCTCTATATCAAAACAGTCATTAGGATTACATGAGCAAAATTTCCCACATTTTAGTGATAAAGCTGGCCATGCTGTGCATTTGACTAAGGACAGAGTGGAACAATTTTTCATGTGGACCCTATACTGTGATTTTAGAAAAGTGAAAATAAATGAAGATAATAACACGGGACTGATTCTTACCGGAAAGTTTTTCTACGTATTTCAAAGTTGTCACACAGATCTTTTTATGAGGCAATTGCCATCACGGCTTTGAATTTGTCAATAACGGCCTATTAATAAAGGGAATACAGAGATTTGTAATAGTACACCTATAATCATAACCTAATTGTGTGAATGCCAATTGCATCAATAACACAAACCTTTTCATTTGTGGCTGTTTTGAAAAATATCTTTTCTTTTTCTTTTCTAGTTTGTTGAGCGTCAAAGAATATATAAGGCATGAGTGGCCTGGTGGAAAAGGAAACAAAAAAGATGTGATCATGTGTTATTAAAGATCACGCCGTAGGAGAAAGTTAATTGTGATTGCAGGTTGTTTTGTTGTAACACATACCTCGCGAAGAAGGATGACAGTCAAATCCTTCTGTGTGTGCTGAGCTCGGGTCATATGGGACGTATCTATTCACTGTCCACACCCCATCATTTCTTTAGTGAAAATATTTATAGCATAAGAATCGCTCATATCTTATCAATGTTATCATGCTTTTTAGAAGAAACATCTTGCTTTTATTCTAAAACATTTGGGTGATGTAATAGAGCAGCCCTCAATAGTTAGTTTCAAGAGTGCTGTTTGGGGGCTAAGGCAGTACATAGTGGAAATGGAGTGGCATCTCATATTTGCATTTCTAAACAATGCAAAGTTGCCAAAATTCTAATTGTAACATAACATTAGAGCCCACGGAAATTTTCACCGTGCTCCCCCATGCCGTTACCATGATAAACATTAGAGCACCAACTAGTACCTTACAAAATGCAATTCATATATGCATTTTCCACTCAAGTTACGATTGGCACATGAGAAAAATCCATTTTCTTTTAATTTTTTGTTCGTTAGGTGTCAAAAGATATGTTGGGCGACATGTAGCAGTGCCGTTATGGCCAGGGGCAAAGACCGAGGCCCCCAAGCTGTACAGCCAAATATTCATCAAATTTATTTACAGAGGCATGGCCACGAGAGGGAAAACCCGAGCTAAACAAACCCTCCTTATAGGGAAATGTCTAGTCAATGTCACGAGCAAAAACTTTCCCAAACGAAAAAAAGTCTAAGAGCCCCTTATGCTACTTACTTCGGTTAAGTGCTGCGTCTGCCGTCTCGCTCGATCCAAAGGTTCAGAGATGTGGGCAAAATTCACGAGTTTAAATAGCCCGCAAAGCTGCATCAGCTGTGTCCAATAAGCGTGAGTCTGTGCTCAGAACAACCGCAACCGTGGCCGCCATCTTGTAATGGACAAACCAACGTAAGCGGTCAATGTTACACAGAGTCTTGAAAAAAGAAAAATGTTTTTGGGGGACTGGCAGACGTATTACATATAGCATATGTAATATAGATTCTTTCGTATTGGTTCCCGAACCACGTTATGTAAAGACAGCTGGGGCATGTGCAAAGGAATTTTTCGGAAATGCTGGCAATCGACATGTTATTGCCGAGCAATGTCCGACTGACCCTAACGCTGTAAACAAGACTTTGGTAACATGTTACGAAAGAATCTTTGGCAAATAGATATTCGCTCATATCACTTTGCATATGTTGGCCACTTTTATATAAATGTGGTGCGTGAATTAAGACGGCAGTCTACAGCATCAAACATCTGCTCAAATGATAACTACCCCTTTTTCTTAATCATAACATACGAGTGCATGACATTTATAGTCTTTATCTGCCATGCATACATGCTATATGTAATTCGTCTGCCAGTCCCCCAAAAACATTTTTATTTTTTCAAGGCTCTGTGTAACATTGACCGCTTACGTTGGTTTGTCCATTACAAGATGGCGGCCACGGTTGCGGTTGTTCTGAGCACAGACTCACGCTTATTGGACACAGCTGATGCAGCTTTGCGGGCTATTTAAACTCGTGAATTTTGCCCACATCTCTGAACCTTTGGATCGAGCGAGACGGCAGACGCAGCACTTAACCGAAGTAAGTAGCATAAGGGGCTCTTAGACTTTTTTTCGTTTGGGAAAGTTTTTGCTCGTGACATTGACTAGACATTTCCCTTTAAGGAGGGTTTGTTTAGCTCGGGTTTTCCCTCTCGTGGCCATGCCTCTGTAAATAAATTTGATGAATATTTGGCTGTACAGCTTGGGGGCCTCGGTCTTTGCCCCTGGCCATAACGGCACTGCTACATGTCGCCCAACATATCTTTTGACACCTAACGAACAAAAAATTTAAAGAAAATGGATTTTTCTCATGTGCCAATCGTAACTTGAGTGGAAAATGCATATATGAATTGCATTTTGTAAGGTACTAGTTGGTGCTCTAATGTTTATCATGGTAACGGCATGGGGGAGCACGGTGAAAATTTCCGTGGGCTCTAATGTTATGTTACAATTAGAATTTTGGCAACTTTGCATGGTTTAGAATTGCAAATATGAGATGCCACTCCATTTCCACTATGTACTGCCTTAGCCCCCAAACAGCACTCTTGAAACTAACTATTGAGGGCTGCTCTATTACATCACCCAAATGTTTAAGAATAAAAGCAAGATGTTTCTTCTAAAAAGCATGATAACATTGATAAGATATGAGCGATTCTTATTCTATAAATATTTTCACTTCAGAAATGATGGGGTGTGGACAGTGAATAGATACGTCCCATATGACCCGAGCTCAGCACACACAGAAGGATTTGACTGTCATCCTTCTTCGCGAGGTATGTGTTACAACAAAACAACCTGCAATCACAATTAACTTTCTCCTACGGCGTGATCTTTAATAACACATGATCACATCTTTTTTGTTTCCTTTTCCACCAGGCCACTCATGCCTTATATATTCTTTGACGCTCAACAAACTAGAAAATAAAAAGAAAAGATATTTTTCAAAACAGCCACAAATGAAAAGGTTTGTGTTATTGATGCAATTGGCATTCACACAATTAGGTTATGATTATAGGTGTACTATTACAAATCTCTGTATTCCCTTTATTAATAGGCCGTTATTGACAAATTCAAAGCCGTGATGGCAATTGCCTCATAAAAAGATCTGTGTGACAACTTTGAAATACGTAGAAAAACTTTCCAGTAAGAATCAGTCCCGTGTTATTATCTTCATTTATTTTCACTTTTCTAAAATCACAGTATAGGGTCCACATGAAAAATTGTTCCACTCTGTCCTTAGTCAAATGCACAGCATGGCCAGCTTTATCACTAAAATGTGGGAAATTTTGCTCATGTAATCCTAATGACTGTTTTGATATAGAGAAATATATGTCATAAAAAAGATAGAAAAATAAAATATTGAACGAGTTGTTCTAAAATCTGTTGTCCTCTACTCTTCAAGAAACCTCAAATGTCACTAAATTAGTCAGCTCAGTAGGACACTTGTGAAGCAAGATGTGGTGTGATCCAATTGTTTTTCACAACCAGAAAATGTATCATGAATCTATGTTTTAAAGTGTAAATAGTTTTTTGTATAATATATGTATTTGTATGTTTGTTTATTGTAGCCCTGAAGAAGTCCTACGGACGAAACGCGTTGGCTACGTTTCTTCTTTTTAAACTGGAAGATTGTTAATAAAAGCAAAGAAAAAAAGAACCTCAAGTCCTACTGAAATGTTTTTTTGAAGAATGCATTCAATGTTATTGTAAAAGATATACTATGTGGGGTGCTGTACCATTGTGCTGCTTTGAATCATTGGGAGTCTAGGGGTATATGACTTCAGGTTAATAGCACCCACAACAAATTCACTGAACCACAATATATAGGATAATTGTGCAGATCGTTTGGCCTGATACCCCTGTCTTAGTGTTCTGTATATGTATATATATATGTATATATATATATATATATATATATATATATATATATATATATATATATATGTATATGTATATGTATATGTATATATATGTATATGTATATGTATATGTATATGTATATGTATATGTATATGTATATATATATATATATATACATATATATATATATATACATATATATATATATATATATATATATATATATACACACACACCGACACACATACATACATATACATACATATACACACATACATACATATACACACATATACATATACATCACACAAAACCTCTCCAGTTACGAAAGGTAGAGGCCACACAGGGGATTTCTTCGGAAACGCATCTAATGAAACCGCATGTGGCATAATGCATTTCGGCTGCCTTCAGCCTTCTTCGGATGCCGCTGTGAATCAAGGTGCTGCCCCACCAGTGTCCTCAAATAGTCCTGTACCCTCCCATTGGCGGGAGCTTTGGCAAACCCCCATCACATGACCAGCCAGCAACGGGAGTGCTGTAAGTACTACAATTCCTAGGAATCCCCTTGCTGGAACGGATGCTGCGTGGTTATATAAACATTGTTACAGAACAATTCTGAGGT
The DNA here is from genome assembly GCF_964261635.1 of Lissotriton helveticus. NCBI lineage: Eukaryota > Metazoa > Chordata > Amphibia > Caudata > Salamandridae > Lissotriton > Lissotriton helveticus. The sequence continues at coordinate 101,738,401 of NC_136067.1, forward strand.
CTTGCGTGGGGTGATGTTGCTAGAGGAAGCAGGAAGGTGCAATTAAATCTCTGATGATGGTGAAGATTTACTTGCTACTGTTAGTGTTTGCGTTTATGCGATCTGCGAGAGCTGTGAACTTGGTGCCCCTTAGTTTGCCGATGGTACCACCTTAGGGCGGAAGTGACTATTTCTGGGGTCTTAACTTATTCGTCATTTGCACTCCAGTGGCTTACAGTGGTATTTCCGCAGGCTGATTGCTTCTGTACAGCAGCTGGCCTATGGTCAGGATCTTTCCATTGGGAGGTGCTTGAGGTGAGCCAGGGTGTTGGCGCAGGCGGTGATCCAGTTGTTGAGGTTCTTGTTGGCTTTAAGTAAGCTGCCAGTGTGTTCCAGCTCGTACACTCTAAGGGATGAAGACCACTCCTCTTTCTCTGATGCTTTTCCAGCTATGGCATGCGGGTCCAGTCGTGGTGGAGCAGGATGGGTACGCTGCAACTGACAAAGGTGTGGCCTGTCCAGGTTATAGTTACTGAATTGTCGACTGAGGTTGCTGACTCAGGAGAAAATCGGGTCCAGTAATTGTCCAGCAGTGATGACCTCTGGAAGCCCGACTCATGTGGCAATATGAACCGTGCCAGCAGCTGCGCATGGATTGCTGAAATTGCACAGCTCAGTGGATGGGGTATGGCTGGCGCAGCTGAAAGTCCCTTCCGCAGCCACAAAAGGAATGAAATCCAAACGGAGGATGAGCGGCCATTGAGAAGCCTAAGGACTAGCCCGCATGTCCTTAAAGCACCCCAGATTAATGTCTTCCTTGTCTCCATTGAGACAGGTGCCATCAAATGTCATGTCCATGAGACAATCCTGGACATCACCTGAAAAGCCAGAAGTTCTCAGCCAGACGTGGTGTCCGACAGCCACCGTCATAGAAATCAGTCTGCCCAGCAAGCCGGTCGTGTCTAGACCACATTGAATGGTGAACTTTACTGTATCTCCCCCATCTGACAATGCTTGGGAAAGGACGGCCGAGGTCTCCTCAAAGACATGTGGCTACACTTGCACAACCATTTCCCATTAAGTGTGGGAATAACAGCTCAATAAAGCATGCAGTTTTCACTAACTGCAATTGAAGTAAAACTTTTCTTGCCCGAACTCTCCAGTCTATTGGATTCCATGTCTGGGGGAGAGGAAGGAAACGTGCCATGGAATGTAGATGCTTGGGCTACCAAGCTCTCGGGTTAGGGTGGGTCATGAGGAATTTTGGATCCCCCGGAGAAGGGCAGTGGCAGCGACAGTCAATTTTCCTATTCACAGGAGCCCCTGTACTGGGGTTGGACCAGGTTTCCAGTAGGACATCCGTGAAGGCCTCATTAAAAGTAAGCAAGGGTAGCGAAGATAAAACCCCAGACTGTAGTACCTCTGTCAACATGGTAGTCTCGACTGCCACAGAAGGAAGATCAAGGTCTAGGATCTCAACTGCCTTTCGCACCACCACAGCGTAAGAAACTCCCTCCTTTGTAGCCACGGTAGGTGGAGGAGGCATACAAGTATCTGGAGTAGTATCCAGGCTTCACCCAAATACTCATACCAGTCGGTTTACAACTCAGGCTGGTCTTCAGGGGTCCAGCGACCCCTCTCAATCTTTTCCCACTCCAAGCACTTCAGAAGAAGGATCAGGAAACCACATAGGACCTTGCTGTCCTGTCGGCAAAGGAATAGATGTTGGGTGGCACGGTACCGGCTCCGGGCTACCGCTTGAACAGCCAGGTCTTGAGTTGCTTCCTGAAGGAGAGGTGGTCCTGGGTCAGGCGGAGGTGGATGGGGAGGGAGTTCCAAGTCTTGGCCGCCAGGTAGGAGAAGGATCTTCCTCCCGCTTTGGCTCTTCGGATGCGGGGAACGGCGGCGAGGGCGTGGCTGGTCGATCGTAGCTGGCGGGTTGGAGTGTAGAAGGCCAGGCGGTCGATAAGGTATCTGGGGCCTTGGTTGTGTAGAGATTTGTGTGCGTGGGTGAGGAGTCAGAACGTGATTCTCTTGCTGACGGGGAGCCAGTGCAGGTCTCTCAGGTGTCCGGCGATGTGGCTGTGTCGGGGGATGTCCAGGATGAGTCGTGCTGAGGCGTTCTGAATGCGCTGGAGTCTCTTCTGGAGTTTGGCTGTGGTTCCGGCATAGAGGGAGTTCCCGTAGTCCAGTCGGCTGGTGACGAGCAGCTGGGTGACCGTCTTCCTGGTTTCGGTGGGGATCCACCGGAAGATCTTCCGTAGCATGCGTAGGATGTTGAAGCAGGACGAGGAGACGGCGTTGACTTGTCTGGTCATCGAGAGGGAGGAGTCCAGGATGAAGCCCAGGTTGCGTGCGTGGTCCGTTGGTTTGGGTGCACTGCCCAGGGCAGGGGGCCACCAAGAGTCGTCCCAGGCGGAGGGTGATGATCCCAGGATGAGGACTTCCGTCTTATCTGAGTTCAGTTTCAGGCGGCTGTTCATCATCCACTCGGCTACGTCTGTCATCCCTTCGTGTAGGTTGGTTCTGGCGGTTGCTGGGTCGTTGGTGAGGGGGAGGATCAGGTGGGTGTCGTCAGCGTAGGAGATGATGTTCAGGTTGTGTTGGCGTGCGATGGCCGCGAGGGGGCTCATGTAGATGTTGAACAGCGTGGGGCTGAGCGATGATCCTTGTGGTACGCCGCAGGTGACTTCGGTGGCCTCTGATCTGAACGGGGGGAGGCGGACTCTCTGGGTTCTTCCGGTGAGGAAGGAGATGATCCACTCCAGTGCTTTCTCCTGGATTCCGATGTTGCTGAGGCGCTGCACTAGGGTGCGGTGGCAGACCGTGTCGAACGCCGCGGAGAGGTCCAGGAGGATGAGTGCCGCTGTTTCCCCTTTGTCGAGCAGGGCTCGGATGTCGTCTGTGGCTGCGATGAGGGCGGTCTCGGTGCTGTGGTTGGCTCTGAAGCCGGACTGCGAGTGGTAGAGGGATCCATTCGTCTCGAGGAAGGCGGCCAGCTGTCTGTTGACGGTCTTCTCGATGACTTTGGCAAGAAAAGGAAGGAGCGAGTTGGGGCGGTAGTTTTTGAGGTCGGTGGGGTCCGCTGATGGTTTCTTCAGTAGGGCACTGAGTTCGGCGTGTTTCCAGCTCTCTGGGAAGGTGGCGGTGTCGAAGGAGGTGTTGATGATGTCCCGGAGATGGGGTGCGATGATGGAGTCGGCCTTGTTGAAGACGTGGTGAGGGCAGGGGTCGGTTGGTGATCCGGCGTGGATGGAGTTTATTGTGCGGATGGTGTCTTCGGTGTTGATCGGGGTCCAGGCGCGGAGGGTGGTGGTGGGGGGCATTGGTGTGGTCGTAGGGTGCGTCGGCTGTGTGCTGAAACTGTTGTGTATATCTGCGATCTTGCTGTGGAAGAACGAGGCGAGCGAGTTGGAGGTCTTGCGATGGGGTGATGTCGTTGTTTCCGGCGCTAGGGTTCGAGAGCTATTTGACGATGTTGAAGAGTTCCTTGCAGTTGTGGGAGTTGTTGTCTAGTCGTTCCTTGAATGCGGTTTTCTTGGTGGTGTGGATCAGCTGGTGGTGTTTGAGTGGCGAGCTTGAGGTTGGTCATGTTGTCTGGTGTCGGGTCTCTGCGCCAGGCTCTCGAGGGTGCGGCAGTTCTTCTTAGAGCTCTTGAGTTCGTCGGTGAACCAGGATGCTTTCTTGTTGCCGGGTCTAGCGGGGGGGGGGGGTCTTCAATGGTGCGAGGTCGTCTGCGCAGTTGCTGATCCACTTTGTGAGGTTGTCGGCGGCTTGGTTGGGATTCGTTGAGCTGGCGGGAGGGTTATGGCTGAGGGATGTGGTGAGCTGGTTGGCTGTGATCTTGTTCCAGCTTCTGCGGCGAATCTGCTGCAGGTGGGGGTGGAGCGTGGTCCTTCTGAAGCTGAAGTGGACGCATCTGTGGTCAGTCCAGTGAAGTCCTGTGGCGTGGCTGAAAGAGATGTACTTGCTGGAGGAGAAGACGGGGGTCAAACGTGTGGCCGGCATAGTGGGTGGGGGAGGTCACCAGTTGCTTGAGTCAGAGGTTGGCGAGGTTGTCCAGCAAGGTGGTGGTGTTGCGGTCGTTGTTGTTCTCCAGGTGGAAGTTGAGGTCCCTGACGAGGATGTAGTCAGCGGAGGAGAGGGCGTGTGGGCTGATGAAGTCGACGATGTCTTCGCTGAATTGGGTGCGTGGTCCCGGGGGTCTGTAGATGAGGGTGCCTCTGAGAGTGGTCTTGGGGTCGGTGTGTATCTGGAAGTGTAAGTGTTCGGCGGCGGCGAAGGTGTCGTCGGAGCTGGTCGTGATAAGGATGGTGTTCTTGTGGACGATGGCGATGCCTCCTCCCGTCTGGTTGAGGCGGTCCTTCCGGGTGATCTTGTATCCGTCCGGGATGGAGCTAGCGATGTCGGGCGCTGAGGAGGCCTTCAACCAGGTTTCCGTGAGGAAGGCAACGTCTGGGGCTGTGGAGTCGAGGAGGTTCCAGAGTTCGATGGCGTGTCTGTGGACGGAGCGGGTGTTGAGCAGGATGCACTTCAGGTGGTTGCTGCTGGGGCTTGGCGGGTGCGGTGCAGGTCCGGGTGCAGGTGAACTTGCAGGATTGGCAGGTGAAGGGTCCGTGGGTGCGTCCTGGGGTGGCTAGTGGCAGCCGGGGGTCCGGCCAGTGTTGAGTGCGTTGAGGGTGGCGGAGTCGTAGGTCCGGCGGGTGGGCTGGCCTTTGCGGGGGCCAGGGGTTCTGGCGCTGGTCGCGGTCCGGGCGCAGACGGGCTTACCTTTGCCACGCCTTCGGCGCGCAATCTGCGCGCCCGCTGCGCGTACGCATGCACTCTGCCATAAGGAGAGTGGTGGGGGGGGCGAGGGAGGAGCAGCTGGGAGGCAGGAGCGGGGTGGCGAGTGGGGGGGAGCGTGCGGAGATGCTGGAGGGAGCGGGGGTGGGGCCGCGGGGGAACAGCGGCAGGGAGCGGGGTGGGGCAGGGAACAACGAGGACAATGGGACAGACTTACCGGGCAACACGAGAAAAACTAAACAACAGCGGCAGAATAAGCAGCTGACACGAGTACAACAAGCAGGCACAGGGACAGTCAGGGACAGGGGACAAACCAAGACAGGGGCAGTCTAGACTCAGCGGCGGCAGCGGGAGGGGATCGGGCCCACTCGGGGTGGCCACGCGGCAAGAGGAGCGACCGGACCGACCAAGTCAGGTCAGGTCACAGTTCCTTGCCCCGTGAGCCACTCTTTATGTACCTTTGTGGGAGGCAGGAGCAGCTGGGAGGCGGGAGCGGGGTGGCAAGCGGGGGGGAGCGTGCGGAGATGCTGGAGGGAGCGGGGGTGGGGCCGCGGGGGAGCCGCGGCAGGGAGCACCTCAGATTGCTGGAGACTGAGACCACACGCTGAGTATCATCAGCATAAGAGACAACTGAAGGCGAAATCCCTAATGATTTTAGCCAAGGGAGTGACGTACAGATTAAAAAGTGTAGGGCTGAAGGATGAGCCCTGCGGTACCCCACACATTAGTCCGAATTTTTCAGACGAGAAGGCATCCATCTCTACTGATTGAACCAGATTGGAGAGAAATGACTTCAGCAACTACAGCTATACCTTTTATACCTGCATCAGACAGCCGGTTTACCAAAATGTCATGATTTACTGGAGCGGATCAGCATTTTAAATATTTGGGCATGCACATAGCCCTACAAAAGCAACAGGCATGAGACTTGAACACCCGGCTACTATGTGAAAAGGCTTCCCATTACCCGCAGCGGGGCACTGTTCAAAATGATTGCCCTGCAACGACTGTTATACACAATCCAAAATTTGCCCCATGACATACCACTCCAAGTTTTCCAAACTCAGGAAGCAGCAATAGTGAAATTCCTCTAGGCTGGAGGCCAGCCACTTATCTCCTAACGCAAGTGTGTTCTCAATCCCTAAAACAGGGGCCTGGGCATGGCAGACACAAGGCTCTATTACCAGGCCAGCCAGATAGTACTCCTTAATGACTGGATGCACGCAGACCAAAATGATCCAGCGACTGTCGTGGAGATGCAGGCCCTAAAACAATGCAACACACTTAGCCTACTCTATGGCTCTCCGAAAAACTCAATCCTTCACCCCAGCGACCTAAACCGCAATCCTTCCCCCAGTTACCCAGCCCGGACTATCTAGCTGATACCAATCATTACGATGGATTAAATGTTGCAACAGCGGAAGCATCTCTATAGGCCAGAACATGGCTATGATGGAGCACAGCTCAAAGGCTTCCTACCCTGGAATCTCCAAACACATAGAAGTCTGGATGAGAAATTCGAACTGCACCTTCTAGCACTTAACATATCTCTACTAGATGCATAAACCACAATTTTCTCAATACCTTCAATGCAGTCATGCGAAGGAGGCATCCCTGGGCCCTCACAGGTCACCTAGCAGCACAATCTTCTATAGAAAAAAATTACACTGACCAGGATAGAGAGGAAAGATCTCAAATATCTACCTTACACTGGCAAACACCCCAGACCCCATGATAGCATTAAAGAGTTCTCATTGCCAAGATCCTTAACCATAAAGAAAGATACACTATCTTCAGAGAAGCCAAGGAAAGAGGACCATTTCCATACCAATCATCCTGTACCTTGCATTGTTGGATTATAACAGACTGGTTTAGAAGCAGAGGGACTCATTTGACGCTGTTAGACAGAAACTGAAAGCGTGGGTTTCATCTACATGCTGTCATTTCCAGTAGGCCTCAAGGTAATTCACAACTCCCACTACTTCTTTTCTGACACTCCCAAAATGGCTTGAGAATGGGCGATGGAAGAGAAGACTGAAACCTAGACCTCTCCACCCTTCAACAGAGTGGGCCAACAACCCTTAGCCTATGTGATGTTTGGAGGACGTGGCACTCTCGAGAGCATGGATATACATATGCCTCAGCAGCCCATGGCTGCTTCTCTAGAATTGACTCGTTTTTCATGCCAGGCACAGACATGGCGGCTACAATTGGGATAGACCCTCAATGCTCTCGACAACTGCTACAAGAATGGACCGCTTACTTTAAGCTTAATTAGGGCTCCGTGGAAGCCTATGGGACCTTGCGGGCAGCCAGGGAAGTGACCTTATAAGGCAAAGCGAGGGCCTACGTGAATGGGCAATCTAGAATTAAGCTCTAGTGGATAGATGACCTTGAGGCTAACAACTCTGTCTGGAAGAGGGGAAGAAGCACTACATTGCTACACAAGCAAGAGTCTATGAACGGGGTGATAAGACTAGTAAACGGCTTCACTGGCTGGCAACCCGAGACACAGCTACTTGAGCCCAAGAATTTGTGGCCCCTGGGGACAGGGTGAGGAGCAGGGTTCAACTCACTTGACAAGTCTGCAGAGGTCGCAGCCACCTACGCCTCATAGTACAGTAAATTATTTACACAACACCAGCGTGCCCAGTGCAAATCCGCTCACTCCTTCATTACCAATATCTCCCTTGCTGCCCTCCCAGCAACGGACAAAATGGCTCTTGACCAACCGATCACTCTGACCGCAGTCGCTGCTTCTATTGCAGACTTACCACCAGCAAAAACACCAGGCCAGACAGTTTCTTGGCTGAATACTACTTTAAGTTCAAAACCGTGCTTGTCCCGCACCTCCTTAATCTCAATCTTGAAACCATAGAGACCGGTCAGTTCCCACCATAATTAGATCTAGCCACCATTCTTGTTATCCACAAGACAGGGAACCCCCAGAAGACTGCTCCTCCAACCACCCAATCCTGCTGATCAATACCGAGCTGAAGATCTACGCTAAAATACTGCCCAATAGGTTGCAGCCTACGATCTATGCGCTCCTTTACCCCAATCAGTGCAGCTTCATGCCTCACTGCAGCACCAGTCACTACATTAACAAAGTGCACACTGCACTTAAGCACTACCACACTCTCCTGACCCCGCCGTACTCCTAATACTGGACTTTGAAAAGGCCTTCAACTCACTGAACTTGTCATTCCTCTTCCAGGTCCGTCAAAATACTCAATGCCCAGCCTCGAGCTCCAGTGAGAGTCAATGGTATCCCTTCTCCCGCATTCCTTACCGGCCAAGGTACCAGACAGGGATGCCCCCTCTCATCACTGCTTTTTACTTTCGCAAACAAGCCACTTGCGGAATGGATCCTGTGCAATGCGTAATTTGGGGATTTTGCTGGTGCAGCAGCTTCAAATATTGTATAGATCTATATAAAGATGGTGTCCTCCTTTTCATGTGTCACCCACTTGTCTCTGGCCCATACCTGCTTCAGATATTGCACCTCTAGGAGGACTTGGTTCTTTGGGTCAACTGGACCAAATAGCTCCTGGGCGTGCTTAAGGGCAACAATTCAACAGTTGCCTGGCAGTTCCAAACTCCTGATATTCCATCGCCAATATCTTGGCATCCACATTGCCTTGGAGCTAGGGCTATCTGGGAAACTTACCCTCAACTCCTTGCAGGCATGCACATGCACTGATTAAATGTGAAAACTTCCCTCAATATCCTTGGGCAAGATTCCCTTTTTAAAATGATAATGCTACAGAGACTCCTTTTCATTTAGCAAAACATCCCTTTTCTCATACCACACACTTAGCTTAAACCACTCGCCACAAAGGTACGAGTTTTCGTTTGGGGAAACAAAACCCATAAGATCACCTTTCATAAATGTACACAATCCACATATGATGGAGGAATGGGCATGGCCGACCCACGCCTCTACTACTGGGCACCCCAGATTCGGGTGATTAACAACTATTTATTTGGAGGCCATGAGGGGCCCGCCTTCTGACTGGAAGTCTCTCTACTCCGTCCCCAAAAACGGAAGTATTACCATGTGGGGACGTGCTCTCTAGAACAACCTGGTAAGTGACACGAGTGCCCCTCTTATGTTGGAGAGCCACTCTCCATTGAATACAGTGTGTATGCAAACCCACACAGGAAACTCACGGTGGCATAGCATATGTCTTCAACAAACAGCCCGACTAAAAGGAATTCGCTGCTCGAACCTTATTGGCATTACTAGACTAGGAGACGTATGAAATGGCTACGAAATAAAAGCATTTGTGGAACTACAGATGGACATGAAGCTACACAGATCCCAATTGTAGGAGGCTGGCATAGTATATGGTGCACACTTATTGAAGTGAAGCACCTTGCACTAATTCAGGCAATCCTCTTGGTGACTTTAGTGGTTTATGATAAACTTTTAAAGTTCTCAAAGTGGTAGCTGTGGAGAGAAGCCTTTAGGCTAATCTTGAAGTATTGTTAAACAGCTTATTTTACCAATCTAATTGTGTAGTGTAGGTTAAATGAAAAAGCATCACACAGTGTATACATAAAAATATGTCTATATATTACACAACACTCACTGGTATATCTCCTACCCAGTTATATCAACAAAAATATACAATACTTAAATTACAAATAGGTAAATAAGTACAAAATACAGTGGTCTCCAGGGTGAGACCCAACCATATACAAAAGTAGTGGAAAGCGAACCACGACTGAAGTCGGGACTTGGACCAGGAGACTCAGAGGAGCGGAGTGAATGTAAGTACCCAGGAAGCCCATGGAGCCTGTGTGCAGAGTGGAAACACAGTCATGGATCCTATAAAAGTAAACAGGGAAGTCACAGTTGCAGTTATTTTTAAAGATGAAGGACCCTTCCCAGTGGACCCTGAAGAAACCACATGGAAGACAGAAGGTTATATAGTCACCCCATCCGTGGATACCCCAGGAACCAGGATATCTACACCAGGGAAGCCACGTACATAGGTGAGAAGTGACATCAAAAACCGCCGTAGACCACAATGGAGAACTTCAGGAAAGATGCCGCTAGAGAAGATTGTGTAAGAAAGAATCCGGCAGAATCCAAGGGTGGTTTCTTGAAGTGAAGAACCTGTAAGTAGAGGGGACAGAGTCTATGCCACTCAAGGTGACCAGGAGGCATGGAAGAGCAATGCCCACCGATGTTGGACGGTTCAGAAGTGTTGACGGGGACCTTGTTGCTGCAGCTGTGAGGAACAGGCAACACTGAGGAAGATCAGGAGCCGTGCACGAGCTGTCCCACGTCACAAGTCGAGAACGAGGGTGTCGCTGCCCAGTGGGAGCACCAACAAGCCTTTGCAGCTGCAACTGTATTGGAGAACGAAGAAGGGAGCAAGGTTGGGAACAGCAAGGTCCAAGGAACTCACCACAAGCAGGAGAGTCAGATGCCTACATGTATATTGAAGATTCTGGAAGAAGCACGACAAAGAAGACTAGCAGAACAGCAAGACCAGGAGCAGCATGAGTCTTCCTTGATGCACTCTCGGTTCCAGGCGAAGCCCAAGTATCCAGACGGTCGAAGAGTGACATGGTTTCAGGCTCGAGTCTTGTCCCATGACAAATCTGAGGACCCACCCATAGTTTAGTCCTTCATTACCCCAGGAAAGGGGTTAGGACAACTCAGTGGTCTCTCCCAAAGGAGAGGCTGGACAGAGGGAAGGATACTCCCATGTCCTTTTTCCACTTTCGCATGAGAGTGAAAGCCAAGGGATCCCCTGAACTGTTCAATCTGAAGTATGCAAGGAGGACCCAAAATCTGCCTTCAAAGCAGTCTAGTGGTGTTGGCAAAGGGCGCCCACCCCAACCCAATAGACTAAGTCATGTCTGGGAGGTGGTCACACCGCCCTGTGACAGGAAACCTATTGTTCTACCTTCCCCTGCTCAAGCTTGGCTCAGCATCAGGAGGGAAGAAACACTTCTGGGGTCAGCAGCTGCACTAGCTTGCTGGCAGACCCTGGAAGGCTGTTACCGGACGTATGGGGGTACCCTAAGGGATCCCCCCAGTACATGGGATCATACTTTCAACAATGGAATCTGTGTTTGGGGTATGATTCCAACATGTTTGATACCAAAGCCACTGTATTGTTAGGCATCTCATATTGACTGATGTCCACTGTATGTATTAAAATAGCTTACCGCTCTTACAAAGCCAGGAGGATCAACTCTGGGGTTTATAGGGAGGTCCTGCTCATGAAGGGGCACCCTCACACTTGTAACAAAGCATCCTGCTCTCAGGACTGAAGAGCCTGCCTTAGGGGGGACTTATAGGCTTTAAGTGTAGTGACCTCAGATATAAGGAAACGTATATCTGTCATGAGGGGTGCAAGCACCAACTCAAACAGGCTGCAACGGCAGGCCTGTAGGCACAGTTTGAGTGGGCTCCCATGGGCAGCACAATACATGCTACAGTCCAAGGGAGACCGCTGGTGTACCAATGCCCTGGGTACCTTAGCACCATATACTAGGGACTTACCAGGGTACTTCAGTAGCTAACTGTGGATGTACAACAGTACTTACCATGGTCAAATTTAGGGAAGAAGCACAATGATTGGGGTCCTGATGAGCAGGATCCCAGCAGACTAGTAAACAAATACAGCAAGCACAAAGTGGGGGTAACCATGAAAGCGGATCCTACTTTCCTACACCAATTCTATAAATACCTACAACTACGCCATGCACACACACACAGAATCTTTCCTTCCCGTCCTGCATTCCGACTCGGATTACTGACAGAGTTCTGGTGACTAGGCACCGTGACAGCCAATGCCTAATGCTGAGGACTGCTAAGCTAGAATAATTTTAGTTTCCATATGGCCTTCCCCAACCCCACGTTTGCTCCGCATCAGTGCGGGGAACCTGAACTGCTATTTACTCATTATCTCCCAACACGACGTGAGGATTTGCTCTGCATTGCTGTGAATCTGCTTTCGGACTTACGGTAGTATTGAACTCATTTGCGAGTTAATTGTTATTGTATTGTATTCCGGAAGACTTTGGGGGCTTAAGAGACACTACCCATCGGGTTCTCTCAGACAGTTAACTGTGGGAAATGTTCCACTGAGGTGCAAGTTATTGGCTCCAGTTGGTCTTGTCAATTACACTCTGCATGATAGATGAACTGTCGTACTATGGGAGCTGTCATACTATGGGAGCTGCCAGTTCCAGCCGTAATTTACTAAGTGCATTTTGCATGATACATACCGAGCAGCTAATGCGTGCATCCTCCCACTACAGTTTGTCTTTGAGTTCTATCATTTACGGCACTTTTGAATGCGTGAAATATTATAGGATGGCGTCTTGCTGTTCTTTTGAACTTTGTCATCAATTTCTTTATATTCTAGTGTTATGCTCTATAAAATAGCGTGCAATAATTATACATTTTCTTCTCGGCTGGCTTTCAGTCATTGCACTTAGTAATTAGTGCATAAGCATGCAAACACATTTTAAGTATGCTATATAAAACTTTATAAAATAAATAAATAAATAGCCAGTCCGGTTGTATCATAATTTTTATTGCTGTGATTTGCATTTTTTTTAAATCACAAAATCTGTTCTATTGGCACATTTGATGTAGGATACACTTGATGTTATTCACTATGAGGTATATTTTTTCGATGTTCATGATTTGGTCACTATAAAAGTTGTTGTTAAAGCAGCGCCAAACTAGATTGATAAAGGCTGCTGTAACAGCCGAAACACGTTGGTGGTTCTTTTTACTCTGCAGTTCTGTATGCGTGCTCTCTGCCTGTTCACACATACACATTTAAATACTTATACACATATATACACATATATACACATATACATACACACACACATATATATACACACACACATATACATACACACACATATACATATATATACACATATATACACACACACCACACACACATATATACATACACATACATACACATATATACACATACACATATACACACATATACACACACACACCCACGTACACACACACATACACACATTTATATGTATATACATACATGGATAAGTTACTTACCTGTAATCCTAGTTCTCTTCCAGGGGTATCCTCATCAAAGTCATAAGCACAGAATATTCCCGCCCACGTGCGGGGACCCCAGAAACAATATACAAATATACATGTAAATCACATATAAATAGCTCCACATATGTGTATGCACATAAATCATTTTTCTGACACCAATGCAGCCCCAATATTGAGGCTAAACAATGTAATTACTCATACATGCACTGAAATTAGCAAGGAAATAAAAAACACAGTAGATCAAATAGCCCTTGAACTTTGTGTTTTAATGAGCAAAAACACTCATAAATCCTGAAAATTGCCAATAAATAGACATTGTTAGCCACAGGCTGCATTGAAAAGCAATAGCATAGAAAATGAAAGCATTTTCAACAAAAACTGGCACCGTGCCTTTAAGGTAGTCAAGACCCCTGGGTTCCCATCATGACTCAGGGGTGACAGTTAGGTCAGTTGTTCTTTGCATAACCCTGATGTCAGGGCTCAACCATAAGCCAGAAACACACAAATCTCATTTACCTGGGGAGGCGGGTGGGTTGCTTATGACTTTGATGAGGATACCCCTGGAAGAGAACTAGGATTACAGGTAAGTAACTTATCCTTCTCTTCCAGGGGATCCTCATCAATAGTCATAAGCACTGAATAGAATAGCAAGCCCATCAACCACCTGCAGGTAAATGAGAAATACATGACCCAACCAAAACAATTGCAACAGCCGAGAACTCAGCCGTTAAACAAATTCCGCAAGGAGGCCTGGCCTACCTGGGTATCTGCTCTAATGTCAGAATCAAGACAGTAAGGTCTGGTAAATGTATGGACGGACCTCCAGGTCACCGCCTTACAGATCTCAGACATGGGCACATTATGGAGAAAAGCTGCAGTCGCAGCTCTACCTCTGGTGGAATGTGCCTTGGGAGAAAACCCTAGAGTCTTCTGCGCCAATTGGTAGGCAAGCTTGATACACAAAACTATCCATCTTGAAATAGAACGTTTCGAGGCTGCATAACCTGGTCTGATCGATCCATAGTTGACAGATAGTTGATCAGACTTGCGTATAGACTTGGACCTATCCAGATAGAATTTTAATACCCTTTTCAGGTCCAAAGAATGCAAAACCCTCTCAGCTGGAGTAGAGAGACTGGGAAAGAAGGTGGGCAGAGAAATGGTCCGATTTACATGAAACCTGAAACCACCTTAGGAAGAAAAGACGGATGTGTCCTCAGTACTACTCTATTAAAGTGAAACACAGTATAGGGTTCCTTAGAACAGAGAGCTTGAATTTCATTCACCCTACGAGCTGACGTGATTGCAGCATGTTTCCTGGAAAGCTGCTTTTTTGGTAGCAAAGTAGCTTTATGAATGGGCTCAAAAGGGGGGTCCATTAATTTTGATAGCACCAGGTTCAGCTCCCAGGGCGGAGATTGAGGGCACACTGGAGGGTACACTTTTTTCAACCCTTGCAGGAAGTCCTTTACAGCTGGAAAAAGAAGGTTGTGAAGGTGATCGCCTATAAGCTGTAATAGCAGCTAAATGCACCTTAATAGAATTAAACTTTAGACCTGCTTTAACTAGATACATTAAATATGGAAGAACGACTTCTTCCTGACCCTTAATAGGATGATGACCATTCTGCATAGACCACATATAGAAGCGCTTCCATTTGCAGGCTTAAGAATGTCTTTTGGAAGGACGTCTCGCTTCCTTCAGGATGGCCATGGAGTCCTGAGGCAATCCTGGATGGCCGTATTGTATGACCTCAGGAGCCATGCTGCCAAGCTCAGTGACGGAAGGTTGGGATGATGAATCCTCCCGTTCACTTTGGATAACAGATCAGGTCTGCATGGCAGCCTCTTGTGAGGAGTCACTGACAGGTGAAGCAGGTCCGTGTACCACCATTGCCTCGGACAGTCGGGGGCAATGAGGATCATCGTTGCGCACGAGTGTGTCAGCTTGCTCACCACCTTCGGGATCAACGGAAGGAGTGGAAAGGCGTACACAAATTCCCCTGACCAGTCTATCAAAAGGACATTCCCTTACGATACTGGACGGTAAAATCTTGAGGCGAAGTCTCGGCATTTGGTGTTTTCGTCGTCCGTGAACAGTTCTAAGGTGGGACGACCCCAAACCTGGAAGATGTCTTCGACTACCTCGTCGTTGAGAACCCAGTCTTCTCGGTCTTCGTAGTGCCGACTTAGCGCGTCTGCCCTCACATTCTGTTCTCCTGGGAGGTGGACTGCTGTGACTGACAACTTGCGAGCCAGAAGCCAGTGCCAGATGCACTGGGCTTCCAATGAAAGAGTCCGTGAGCATGTTCCCCCCTGCTTGTTCAAGTAGTACTTCGTGGTGGTGTTGTCCGTTTGTACTAATACTGATGTTTCTTGAATCGAGGGCAGGAACGCTTTGAGAGCTAGGTGGACTGCTCTCAACTCCAACATGTTGATGTGGTAAGTACATTCCTTGGGGGACCACAGACCTTGCACTTGGAGATGACCCATGTGTGCCCCCCAGCCTTGCAGAGAAGCATCAGTGATGAACGTCTGTGCAAGAGGAGGTTGATGGAACAGAACTCCCACCTGCATATTCTGCTTCTTTGTCCACCACGGAATGGAGGCTCAAGCTGTTTCTGACAGAGCAATCTGGTCGTCCCAGTGAGCTGACTGTTCGTCCCACTTGTCCTCCAGATCCTGCTGAAGAGGACGCATCCGAAGCCTGGCATTTGGGACCAGAAAAATGCATGAAGTCATCGACCCTAGAAGGGAGGCAATTTTTCGCACTTTCTGAACTTTGTTGCGAAGAAGCAGCTGACACTTCTGAATTATAGAATACGGTCTCTCCTCTGAAGGAAACACTTTTCCTACCTCAGAGTCTAGCAGAGCTCCTAGGTAGTGAATCTTCTGGGTGGACTGAGAGACTGACTTGCTGAAGAATTGATTTCTTACACTGTCTGGGGAGGGATCTTTCAATAGACAATCGTCCAGATATGGGTATACGAAGACCCTCCTGCGGCGTAGTGCGCCTGCTACCACTGCGACACACTTTGTGAATACTCCGGGAGCTGCCTTCAACCCAAACGGAAGAACCTTGAACAAGTAGTGAGAGGTCCCCACCCGGAACCGAAGGAATCTTCTGTGATTGTGGTGTATCGGGACATGAAAGTAGGCATCTTGTAGGTCCAGCGAACACACCCAATCTCCCCTCCTGAGATGTGGATATATTTGATGAAGCGCCAACATGCGAAACCTTTCCTTCTTGATATGCAGGTTGAGTGCTCTCAAGTCCAGAATGGGTCTGTATTCAGTCTTTTGGCCCTTTTTTCTGACCAGAAAATATCGGGAGTGCACTCCTTTACCCCTTTGAGCGATTGGCACCCTCTCGATGGCTGACTTTGAGGAGGATAGCTACTTCTTTTTTCAAAAGGTTTAGCTGATGATTTGATGTTGGCATTGGAGGAACGGGTGGAGGCAGGTGTTTGAAACGAAGACAGTATCCATTCTGAAGTGTAGTCAACACCCATTGGTCTTGTGTAATGCTTTGCCACTCTGTCATATGATGTGCGATGCTTCCCCCCACTGTAGTGGTCAACAGTGCTGGGGAAAGGAAGGACTCATTGCTTGGACTGGGACTTGTTGGAATTGTTGCCCTGGTGCTGATTTCCACCTCCTCTGGAATTGTGCCTGCCTCTGAAGGAGTAGTTTCTGTCCTGTAACTCCAGTTCTGTAGTAGGGGTATCTCTGTTATAGTCATAATCTAGTGAATAGTCCCGCCCATGTGCGTGGACCCCGGCAATCAAAAATAATCTCTTAAGTTGTCAGAAAATTGCAGAACTGCAAAGACACTTAAGAGAAAATTTGCTCCGTAATGTTCCGATTGCAGAAATCTGCAAGGCGGCCACTTGGAAGTCGGTTCATACCTTTGCTGAGCATTACTGCCTGGACACTGATGCCAGGGCAGACACTCAGGTTGGGCAGGCTTCGCTGCGAAATCTGTTCGCACAATAGTGGCGTTAATTCTCTTTTCTCCACCGCCGCTTTGGTGTGGGGATGGGCTTGCCATTCTATTCACTAGATTATGACTATACACAGAGATCCCCTACTACAGAAGGAGTAGTTTCTGTCCAGTTCTGTAGTAGGGGTATCTCTGTTATAGTCATAAGCGCCCTCCCGCCTCCCCGGTGGAGAGAAATGTTCCTTAAGGAATGCGACAGGTCTGGCGTTTTACGCCTTCAAAAAGAACTGAAAGTAAGTTGGACCTGCTATGCATTCTGGGATACTGAGAGAAGGTTCTGGAAGGTTCTCTTAAAGGCACAGTATCCTATTTAAGCCACATAATGGCAGCCTATGGGGCTTGTCTGTCCAGGTCTTCCTCTCTATCATTCTGAGGGGTTTTTGCAGTAAAAACAAGGGAATCTGGACAGGCTTTGCTGTTTGTGGATTTTTGGTGGAATTTCTAGTTGAAGTACTGGACAGTGTAGCCTGTGGATATAGGCTGCATTATTTGTCTTTAAATGTTCTCTTAAGTGTCTTTGCAGTTCTGCAATTTTCTGACAACTTAAGAGATTATTTTTGATTGCCGGGGTCCACGCACATGGGCGGGACTATTCACTAGATTATGACTATACACAGAGATCCCCTACTACAGAACTGAGACTTCTGCTGCCCCTGTTGGTCCTGACCCTTCTGCAAGTGAGGGGTTTGAACCCTATGTTTAGAAGAGCCCTTATTGTAGGAGCAATACTTCCTCCGAAATTCTTTCTTCTTCTCAAGCCCTACAGCTTTAAGAGTGTCCAACTCTGACTTCATTCGCTGCATTTCCTCATCAGTACTTGCCCCAAACAAAGATGTTTCTGAAAAAGGCATGTTCAGGATTCTAGCCTGAGCCTCTGGTTTTAAGGCTGTAAGGCGCAGCCAGGAGGACCTCCTGGCAGATATCCCATGCGCATAGCCATGCGCTGCGAAGGTAGCTCAGTCTGCTGCGGCGACGATGATTTGATTGGAGACCTGGCTGCCCTCCAAAAGAATCTCCCCAAAATCCTTTTGGTCTTGCGGGAGTTTTTCGACAAAACACTGCAGAGAATCCCACAGGGATCCGTCATAACGCCCCAGAAGGGCTTCCGCATTTGAGACCTTGAGAAATGAGGCTGAGGTGTTACAGACTCCTCTTCCCCACCAATCCTGAGATTTGCTTTCCTTATCCGGAGGCACTGTGGAGGAGAAAGCTACCGCACTGGATTTTCTCGCCGCTGCTATAATCACCGAGTCCGGTGGTGGATCGGCCCTGAGGAAAAGAGGATCCCCTTCTGGCGAGTGGTACTTTTTGAGAATCCTCGCTGGGGCGGCATTTATCGTCGCTAGAGTGAGTAATACCTCCATCACGTGATCTATAATCCCGGGTAACAGAGGCTTGGGTGCAGACCTGTGATGCAAAGTTTCAAAGATCACCGAGGTCTTGACTTGGGGAGTTGTCATATGACGGGCACTCCCAGTTTCAGAGCCCCTCTGCCCAAAATGTCTTGAAAAGTAAAAATATCGTCTATTGGAGATATTCTCAATGGAGGACTGTCCGTCAAAGTCGGAGAATAATCTCTATGAGAGCGGGTCGGGGAAGACGAAGAAGTAGTTGGAGATCTACGTTACCGTCTCCTGCTCCTAGTCCTTGACTGTAGTAGATTGGAGCGCACCTGGGAGCGTGATCGTTCTCTGGGCTGCAAAACTTGATCCGCTTGCATCCTGGCCACTGTTTCCTTGTCTGGAGCCCAGTGATGAAGAGGCCTATACCATCTTGGAGATAGCCTGATGGGAGGCAACTTCTGTGTGTGCTCCCTCGCTGGTGAACGTGCTGGGGGTGGTAAATCCGTCTCTTCATGCCACGAACGTGCAGGAGAATGCCTTGACCTCTCACTGTCGGAGGAATAGATGACCACATCTGGCGCTCTATTACGGTGAGAAGAACGAGAGCCTGAAGAGGATGATGACAGGCTCACTGGAGACGTGTTTCCTTTTGAAGGGAGCCTAGAAAGAGATCTGGTGTGGCTCCGAGAAGCACGATCCTCTGAAACCCTCTTCCTTTTCGCAGCATGGCTCATAGTCACTGGAGAATGTTCTATCTATCTAGACCTTCTCCCTAAGACGGATTCTCCTTCCGCAGCTGAAGCCGAAATTGAAGACCTCTGTTGCGACCGAGGCCTATGACCGGACGACAGATTTGGCAAACTCGACGTCGTGGTGTGCTTAAACGCTGTGGATTGGGACTGCGCCGAGGGTTGATGAACTCCCTCCGGAGTCTTGTGTCCCGAAGACGACCTCCTCTAGGAACATGAGGGAGAGACTTAGTTGGTAAAGCGCCTTTGCCTCCATGGCCAATGTACTCTTCGTGCCCTCATCCCTCACAGATTGTATGCACAACACATTAGTGGGACCGCATGACGTCCTCACAGCATAAAAACCGCATCTAGGACCACGATAGGCCTCCTCATAACACGACGCAAGAGGCAGGGCAACAACAGTTTACCCACGTTAAAGGAAGTGGTCGGCAAAGACCTACGGCACTCTTACGCAGACCCAATCACACTCCTATAGGACTCTATTTTGGATCACAAACCGGTAGGAATCCTCATGAGATACATCACTGAACAAATGCGTCATCACGCAGACCTCGCACAGTGTGTTTTCAAATAAAAACAAGCATTGAAAATGCAATAGGTCTTGCAATAGAAAAGTTTGACCTTTTGGTGTTTTTTTGTTTATATTTTTTCAAATTATAAAAGTATTAATTTTGTTTTTTTGTAAAGTGAATAGTTATAAATCTACCAAATAATACATTTATAGCATTAGTAAAGTTACATGTTTAGTTTTGTCCTTTTTTACATGTATTGATGTGCAAACTCACAATTTTGTGTAAAATGTTATAAATAAAGGATAGTGACCTAATGTTTTTAATTTTTAATGGTAAAAGTTTTTACATGTAAAAAAGGACAAAACTAAACATGTAACTTTACTAATGCTATAAATGTAACATTTGGTAGATTTATAACTATTCACTTTACAAAAAACAAAATTAATACTTTTATAATTTGAAAAAATATAAACAAAAAAAAATTACATTTGCAACACCAAAAGTTCAAACTTTTC
Source organism: Lissotriton helveticus (assembly GCF_964261635.1). NCBI lineage: Eukaryota > Metazoa > Chordata > Amphibia > Caudata > Salamandridae > Lissotriton > Lissotriton helveticus. Next base: position 101,758,369 of record NC_136067.1, read on the forward strand.
TATTGCGAGACCTATTGCATTTTCATTGATTGTCTTGAAAATGCTTTCATTTTCTATGCTATTGCTTTTCAATGCAGCCTGTGGCTAACAATGTCTATTTATTAGCAATTTTCTGGATTTATTAGTGTTTTTGCTCATTAAAACACAAAGTTCAAGGGCTATTTGATCTAATGTGTTTTTTTATTTCCTTGCTAATTTCAGTGCATGTATGAGTAATTACATTGTTTAGCCTCAGTTTTGGGGCTGCATCGGTGTGAGAAAAAATGATATATGTGCATACACACATGTGGAGCTATTCATATGTGATTTACATATACATTTAGGTTGAGGACTCCATCGCACTGCGTAAGCAGTGGGCGGAGCTCCGAGATGTTATGTTTCTTAGTGTAGGGGGCTTGAACCCGCCCCTCTTCTCCATTGGCTGGCCTCGTAAATGCTGGCCAGCCATTGGAGGAGAGGGGCGTCACTCCCTTTAGGCCCAGTCTTTCTCGGATTCAAGAGCGTGTTTTTTAGGTTCTTTCTATCTATCTGTGACGTCATCAGTCACTCAAACCTAAAAAACACGCCCCCAGTCTGAAAAGGACGGGGCTTACATCTGATTGGGCCGCCTCGCACTGTGCTATCCTTTCTCCCATCGAGCCACATTGTCACTGCCTTCAAGCCGCCCCGGGACAGCTAGCTCGTACCCTGCAAAGTACAGCCAGCACTCTCCAGCCCCCGAAGCCGCACCGCATGCGAGGATTCCAAGTACGACTCGTACTTGCAACAAACGTGCCGTCCGCTGCTTCAGGACACGAAGGTACGCCACATACGCTTGAAGCGTATCAAACTTTCGGTTCCCACCGAAATTCCCTTAACAAAAGTGCCTGCCATTCTGTTTTGTTGTTCCATTTGAGAAAACACATTTTGCCCGTTTTCAATGAGAACATTCGCGTCCCACACATGTACGCAGGCTGAGCCCTGGATATTAAGTTTAATTCATGGCAGGTGAGAGACGTGTGTATCAAGCAGACTAATTGCTTGTCCAGTCATACCGTTCGAATGGGAATGAGTGTGCGCCCGCCTCTGTCAGTGAAGTGTGATCTTTTCACACATTGCTGGAGGTCATGTTGACTCATTGTTGTAACTTAGTCCAGTCGAGTTGAAGTATTCAAGAGGTGTTTATTGAGAAGATATGGTAATCAAGTATAAGTCTAGAATAAGGACCCACCAGGAGCCACCAGCAGGTAGCTCAGCCCCATCCAACTGTGTGTTTCTTTCAACCTCCACCCAACATTCTATGAAGAATCACAGTGCAGAGGCATTCCAAGGGCATTGCATTAGAAAGCAAGAAGTAGATAAAGGCATGCATAGAATTGAACAAAAGTAGAATATAACATACCTCCTTTTCTTCGACAACGAAAAAGGACATAGGAACAAAGAACATGAAAGAAATGCGTACCAATCATCAAAGAAAAAGTACTAATCATTACGAGCTGACACACCCACTGGCCAGACAGATGTGACAGGAAGAAATGAACAGTAAGAAGCAAAGAAATTACAGAGAAGACAAGATCGAAAAAAGATCAGATACATTCCCACTCTGTAAACACAAGACAAACCAAAAAGCGAAAGAACACACAGATTAGAGGCGTGAGACAGAAGAGCGCAAGGACATGAATAAGAACTGAGACAGGAAAACAGAAGGACATAAATAGAAACTATCCCTCCCTTTCTTCCCAAATGAAAACACAAACGTGGAGCAGACAGGTAGCAAAACTGGGACAGAAGAAAATTAAGAGCTTTCATTCTCCCCTACAGAAAATTACGAGAAAGAGAAATAAAAGAACAACTCAACACTCACTCGAGACACACCCACAGTTAAGTAGAGTATGAAAAGGTGAAATATTGAGTATATGATGGAAATACTAAACAGAAGTAGATAAAAACAAATCAAGATCTTTCATACCACCCTGTTCAACAACATTAATAGACAAGTTGAATAGATATTGAGATTTTTAAAAAAAAACTTCATATAAACAACCTGTAAATTATTAATGAATAACATTAAAATATTGAAAGGCTGCAATAGAAATTACATCCTCAAAAACATTGAGATGGAGAACTCTCCATATCCACAACCTATGAAGGTCAATTATTGAAATATTGATAGGCAGCAATGTAAAACACCTGTAAAACATTAGCTACTCTCTTGAACGTGACTATCTGAAAATCTTAAAAGTCACATATTGAAACATTAGATAATCTCTTGAACGTGACTATTTGAATATAAACGTGAGTACGTCGAAAAGCACTACACGATGTAGTCCCAAACTGGGAAAACTACTGGTATGCATGCATATTGAAATAAATTGACGTGCATGTTATGCACATTGATATAAATTGACGTGCACGTTCCTAAAACAGGAATACTGCACACATGCATGTGTTGATAATTAAAATAAAACGCATGCATGTAACTTGAAAATAGAATTGAATATTTTGCATTGTAGAACAGGAGGAAACAGCGTAAGTTGTAAACAGAAAGTATCCCTGTAAGCTGTTAAAATTAAACTTTTCAAAATAGGCACATTAATTCTAAACAGCAAAGCACAGAGTATGAAGTCACATGTATCGATTTGTCAACTTTGAAGTCCATATTAAAACTAGCAATTCACTATTCACTATTCCTAATAGTCACTAGATGGCAGTATAACGCAAAATTGAATTCCGTTCATTAGCACTTGTGTACTGTCAATTGAGCTTCGAAAGAAATCGTGTAGGTCTGTTGATAAATGTGACAAATCTGTTACTTTAAAGGAGATTTTGTGCACCTTTATTGTAAAGCTGTGTATGAAGCTGTTTATGTCCACGAGTAAAAATAATGCCACTCACTCTTTTGAAAGAATCAGATCCTGACAGGCTTCACCGTCGAAAATAAAACCTCGAATTCCAACTTCCTACTCAGATTTTAAATGAGATGGTAGCACGCTGTCACGTTACTGCTGGATGGCTCACGGCCAAAGCGTCAGAAACGAAAACAAAGGAATACTGCAGCATGAAGAAAAACGTAACGTCATAGAAAGGCTTCGCTAACTCCTAACTGCATTCCTCGCACGTCATTAGAAGGACGGCAGACGGGAAGAGAGAAGGTCTCTGCTGATCAACCGTCAACCAACTGACATTGTCATATAGGAAGGTGAGAGTACCTAGAGGAAAAACGCTGAGACAGTGTGGTTTTTAGAAACAGTACCGAGTTTCCTGGTAGCAATTAATAGTGTAGAAAATCACAAATAAATCCAGTCACATGAAAGCAATGTCCTTGAATGTCGAATAATGTCCATGAAGGCTCTTTCACGAGGCAGTATGTGAAAAGGGAAACACTCGCACCAGATTTAAATTAAGTAGCAAACTTATTTTGTAGATTAAGTAGGTGATTGTAAAATGTCTCGAGTGTAATGAACACAAATGCAGAAAACGTAGAAACTTGCAGGAAGGTTTGATTTAGAGGCAGCAGACAGTACTTCTCTTGTTTTGATGCATTTACCAAAGTGCCAATCCCCACACAAATCCCTTGAACTTTACTGGTGTAGAAATACAGGCAACCACAAATTACCTCGTAAGACAAACTGTAAATACAGCAGGAGCCTGGCTTTTTGATTTGTGACAATCTCTGCTGCATGAATGAGGAATAGTTTGTAAGTAAGACTCAAAAATAGTAAAAGTGTCACTTGATGAAGCATACAGTACTTCTCTTGTTTAGATGTCTTTACCAAAGTGCTAATCGCCACACAAAACGCTTAATCCTTACTGGTGCAAAAATACAGGCAACCACAGATTACCTTGTAAGCCACACTCTAGATACAGCAGGAAAATACTGTGTTGAGTAAGTAGTGTTGAACAGCGTTGAAAGTAGATTTAAACAGCGTTGAATAGAAAACATTTACCTTGGATATTGAGATAGTGTAAATGTAGCAGAAAGAGTACCAGCAGGGCAGGAAGCAGCAAGTTGAAAACATTAGATGGTGGCACTGAATGACTTGAAAAGCTTCATTATTGAGGTGCTGTTGTTGTAGAGTTGAACTTGAAGAAAATTTAAAAGCAAAATTGAAAGTACATCTATTGACCAAATTGAAAATAGATCTGGCACGTAGAAGTTGGGGGCGACCGGTGAGAGGGTCACTGGTGGGTCTCAGTGCCAGAATTAATATTTAGAGTTAGATGGAGATTAAGATAGATGTAAATTTAAAATAACTTGCCTCTTTGTTGAAGATCTTGACAGTTTTAGTTTCTTGAAGGCTGATTTCTTGAGTTGAACACGTAGGTAGGATATTTTGCTTACTTGTTGAAGATTTTGATAGACTTTTGATTGAAGGTGGTTGATATTTTGAGCTGAACACGTAGGTAAGTTCAATTCGTCGCCATCAAAATGTTGTAACTTAGTCCAGTCGAGTTGAAGTATTCAAGAGGTGTTTATTGAGAAGATATGGTAATCAAGTATAAGTCTAGAATAAGGACCCACCAGGAGCCACCAGCAGGTAGCTCAGCCCCATCCAACTGTGTGTTTCTTTCAACCTCCACCCAACATTCTATGAAGAATCACAGTGCAGAGGCATTCCAAGGGCATTGCATTAGAAAGCAAGAAGTAGATAAAGGCATGCATAGAATTGAACAATAGTAGAATATAACACTCATGTGCCAGAGTCCTCTGTGCGCTGCTCTCTGTCGCTTTCTCAAGCATGAGGTGTTACTTGCAAACCACAGCAGGGAGCCCTGGCGTCCACGGGTCTGTATGCTACCGTCTAAGAGCTAGAGGGGCCTGAAGTTTGGACATGCACGGGTGTGCACACTGAACTACCAGCCTAGAAAACTTTTCACTTAGGGGAGAGGTTGTGGTCTTACTTTGGAGATGGAAAACCAAGGTTCAATTCTCAGGGTCAACTCCACACCCTGTGATTGTGGCCAAATCACCTAATCTCCCCAAGCCTACCGAAAAAACAAAAAAAAACGTATGCGTCCTTGTGTAACGTAACAGCCGCCTATGTAAAGTGCTCCACCTTCGGGTCGAGTTCGCACTATATAAATCTGCAAAAAAAACTGTAAGCCTAGCCATGATTGTCCATCTTGGGCCTATCCTACTCAGTCTTGATTGCACCTGTAGCATCCCTGGTGAGAGGATATCATGCTTAAGGAACGGAAACCAGTTTGACCTGCATATCCAGCCTCTGGTTTTATTCGAAGAAAGCCAGCTGACAACTGCGCAAATATAGCTTCGATTGCTTAATATTTGGTATCATTTCATCAGATTTAACATCATGTGATGAACTTTTTCGTATTGACGCAATTTGCAGATGTATAGATAACTTTAACACACTTTCCCTGATTACACGGTGTCAAAGGACAACTAGAATGGAAACTCTGAACTTTGTTTGAACTTCCTATTCATTTTTAGTCTCCCTCACACTTTAAGTAACATAATTACATATCTGAGAATTTCCGCACAGATGCTCTTAAAAGGGTAGTTCATTAGGAATTTCACATTTCAAGGTTTTTACTCACTCCTGGACCTTGAGCGGATTTTATTTTTGTCCCAAAATCCAACTATCCTCCCTGACGGACACCCGACTTTCTCAGCCGTAAGACAACCAAGACCCATGCATGCCAAGTCCCTGTACATCCCAACCTCACAGTTTCTCCCATTCACCTCACAGTTCGAGTACTTCAGCAGTGGCGCCCGGTGATTCCTAGTGGTAGGTCTGAATGTACTGTCTTGGGAACTTACGGCAGTCTACGCTCGGTTGCCACCCTGCTCAAAGCAAATTAAAACACAGTGCTCTCACGAGTTCCTAACTAAAGTTGTGAAACTCACCCATAAAACACAAATTATCTGATTAGATGGTGGGGCGAAAAGATTTACGTATTTATCTCATCCAGTAAATACCAGTACCCCGGGGAGCGGTATTTAACAGGTATTTTCCGCGCTACATTTCTCGTGTGGCAGAATTTGCCTCATATTTGCCTCCAATGCATTTTTACAAGGTTTGAGCTGCCGAAAAATGCAAAGGGGAGTTAAGAGCACGTTGCAGTTGCTGCCGTTTCAGTTATACACTTTCTCATAGCACTGTATTATGTGTAACTTACTTGTCGATATTTGTGAATGAATGTTTGTTTTCTTGAACTTCAATCTTTGCAATTCGTTTAGAAGAATCACATCATCAAGAGTAAAAACATCTTTCCAATCAGGTCTCGACCTCTTTGAACAGGTCAGTGAATTCCCCCGAGGTGCGAGGACTTCAATCTTGCTTTCTCAGGCTGAAAGTGTTTGAGACTCCGTTTTTCATCAATTGTTCACTATAGGTTGACATTGCTATTACAAGATGGCCGCCATGGAGTGCAGCCTAGTTAGAATGTCGAACGGAGACATTTTGTGTTGGCACACAACTACTCGCATTTTCATTTCATCAGCCGGGAGTGTTTAAACTGGCCCGGTGAAGCTATTCGTCCCCCATCCTTCCTGCCATGACGTCTTGGCTCTTGCAGACCTGCTGACAGTCTTATACCGGTACGCCTACTTAGGGAACATGTTTTCTTTTGCTTGATGCTTGGATTTTCTAGTCTTTGATGAATTGTGTCGGGTATAATGTTTCTTGCCTGAGCGGCTACCATGTGTTTGTATTTCTAAGGGGGAGATGGGCTATACTTTAACTCAGGAACACTGCCTTGATTTCATACTTGAGGGGTGAGACTCGAGGCTTAAGCCATATGGTCATTACATATATCTATCAGTGATGGCATTATGCCTTTAGTTAGCAGAAGCTTGGATCAAAAGTGGCTCTGTCTGTGTGTGTGTGTGTGTGTGTGTGTGTGTGTGTGTGTGTGTGTGTGTCTGTGTGTGTGTGTCTGTGTGTGTGTGTCTGTGTGTCTGTGTGTGTGTGTCTGTGTGTGTGTGTCTGTGTGTGTGTGTCTCTGTGTGTGGCTCTGTGTGTGTGTGTGGCTCTGTGTGTGTGTGTGGCTCTGTGTGTGTGTGTGGCTCTGTGTGTGTGGCTCTGTGTGTGTGTGTGTGGGTCTGTGTGTGTGTGTGTGGGTCTGTGTGTGTGGCTCTGTGTGTGTGTGTGTGGCTCTGTGTGTGTGTGTGGGGCTCTGTGTGTGTGTGTGTGTGGGGCTCTGTGTGTGTGTGGGGGGGGCTCTGTGTGTGTGTGTGGGGGGGGCTCTGTGTGTGTGGGGGGCTCTGTGTGTGTGTGTGTGTGTGGGGCTCTGTGTGTGTGGCTCTGTGTGTGTGTGTGTCTCTGTGTGTGTGTGTCTCTGTGTGTGTGTGTCTGTGTGTGTGTGTGTCTGTGTGTGTGTGTCTGTGTGTGTGTGGCTCTGTGTGTGTGTGGCTCTGTGTGTGTGGCTCTGTGTGTGTGGCTCTGTGTGTGTGGCTCTGTGTGTGTGGCTCTGTGTGTGTGGCTCTGTGTGTGTGGCTCTGTGTGTGTGGCTCTGTGTGTGTGGCTGTGTGTGTGTGGCTCTGTGTGTGTGTGGCTCTGTGTGTGTGTGGCTCTGTGTGTGTGTGGCTCTGTGTGTGTGGCTCTGTGTGTGTGTGGCTCTGTGTGTGTGTGGCTCTGTGTGTGTGTGGCTCTGTGTGTGTGTGGCTCTGTGTGTGTGTGGCTCTGTGTGTGTGTGGCTCTGTGTGTGTGTGGCTCTGTGTGTGTGTGGCTCTGTGTGTGTGGGTGTGGGTGTGGGTGTGGGTGTGGGTGTGTGTGTGTGTGTGTTTGTGTGGCTCTGTGGCTCTGTGTGTGTGTGGCTCTCTGTGTGTGTGTGGCTAGCTTTTTTTGTAGGTGGCTCTGTCTGTGTGAGGGTGGCTCTGTGTGGGTGGCTCTGTATGTGTGTGTGGGTGGCTTTGTGTGTGTGGCTCTGTGTGGGTGTAAATGCAATAGGTCATGCATTTGCGAGCAATTAAGCTATTGGCATTGTAAATGACAATGCCATTTATTTAACGATTAAGCTATTGGCATTGTAAAGGACAATGCCATTTATTTATGATTTAAAAAAAAAAAAAAAAAATAAGTCATGAGCAATGCCAATAGCTCTACCTTTAATAATGCCGAGACCATTGCATTGTAAATGCTTGTTTTATATTGTTTCCGGGGTCCCCGCACGTGGGCGGGAAAATTCAGTGCTTATGACTTTGATGAGGATCCCCTGGAAGAGAAACAGGCCTCTTCCAGGCCTGTTTCTAGAAAGTTTGACAGAGCAAGAGCAGAGCTGGCAAGAGACAAGGCACTTGGGAAAGCTGATAAGACACCACAGACCTCAGTTCCGGCCAAGAGTCCCTGGACAGCAATGCAACCAACATAAGGAAAATCAAGTCTTTTTCAGAGGAACTACGCCTCATGCAAAGAAATTTAGAACATTCGAACAGGGGCACACCAAAAGGAAGTGTCAGAGGAGGAAAAGCCAAAGGAGACGACAATGTCAAAGAAAAGAACAGCAACACTGGTGTGGGAACAAGAGGCCAGACCGCGAATAAACCACAATGGAGGACAAGACGCAGCAACTCACAGTGATCAACCTTCCAGATAAGGTGATTACTGAGACCAAAGAACTAGTTCTGAAATTGGGTTGGTAATTCTGCCCCGATATGACCCTTGATTATGCACAGACACGTGTGGACTTATACAAATTTGTGCGCAAATTAAAGGTGTTCCAAATTCATTCAATGCGTAAAAAAGGATAACACACAGGTAGTGAGTGGCCCTGCTGAAAGACACACATCCACACTCAATATCGAAGACATAGAAACACTGAGACTATTACATGACCTGTCCAACGAATTGCCTACAACACAAAGGGAGGGTCCCTTGAACCCTCTCTACGCTTTTGACCACACACGGGATGAGGAAATAGGACTGACTTTGGGGGATTGACACTAGCGTAACTAGTAAAACTGACTTTAGGGCCACATCCAAGTACATCCCTCAAACACCCAAGGAAAATATTGATGCGTTTCACAATGCAGTTATCCACAACATTCTAAAACGGACACATGAGACACCCAAGACAAGGAAAATCTCTAACGTACAGTGGAAGGCCATTAACACGTTACAAAAGGATAAGAATATCATTAAACCCTCTTACGCGGGTGGGAACATTGTGATCCTAGATAGAGAGAAATATATCCAGGAAGCAAATAGACAATTACACAACAAGACGTGTTATGAAAGGGAAGACAAATCTTACCTGATCAACCTGCAACAGAGGTATTATGTCCTGTTAAAAAATTGTTTTGACAACCAACTAATCAATTGGGATGAGAAACCGTTCTTACAGAATGAAACAGACTACCTCGACCTTTTATCTCCTACCCAAGGTACATAAGAACAGTACCAATCCCTCAAGGTGCCCGATCGGGTCCTCGAAGAACAGTATTAGAGAACACGCCCATCTATGTGGACCATTTTCTGTATGTCAAAGATCTGTACTGCTATGAGAGGGATACAAAGGATTTCTTTTTACAAAAAATCAAAAATGTACTGCTATTGCACTCATCTCTCACAATGGTCTGAAGATTCTCCATTGGAAATTACTGACAAGGCATGGGCGCATGTGCTAGAACACCCCAGAAAGGTATCGTGCAACGCAAAACTTACATTTATCCAGTCCATGGTTCTGCATAGATCGTACCTCACGCCCAAACGGATCCATCTCATGTTTCTGAACTCCCCCCACTGCTTTCCCAGCTGTCGAGAAGATGAGGCGGGTTTTCTACACATGCTATGGTCCTGCCCGTGCCTCAGAGATTATTGGGGGGAAATCTGCACCTCACTGAACACAGTTACACAACTCCCAGTACCGGACGAAGCTCTAAATTGTCTCATAGGTCACCGGAAACGTTCAAAGACACAAAAGGTACGATTAAGGTTCTTAGATCTCGCATTTATCATAGCGGTACGAGCTCTCAGATGCCCGGCTGTATCGGTCTGGCAGACGGACATGCTTCAGTGGGGGAGAGCGGAAGGGGCAGCTATTCGCAGAGAGGAGGAGAGAGGGTAGCGGAAACACCCCCATTTCACTAGAATGGGAGGCTATGCTACTTGAACTTGAAACACTTGACTTGTCATCCGCATGAATTACCTTGCCCACATAGCATACTAAGATGCCAGATGGTTGTGGACCCCTAGGCTCTGAGACCAGGAATAAAACTTTCGAGCCCTGGACCACATCCGTCCTTGGAGCAATTTGTCTGTAGTGAATTACTCTAATCATTACGAACCCCTAGGGAGCCTCTGACCGGGAGTCAAGGAGGGAGGGGCGGGTGGAGGGAGGGAACGGGAAGGGTTATGTTCAGTTCTGTTACCTTTATTCACACACTTTTAATTTTGATGGGACTCACGCTGATAAGACGCTGCTTTGTTGATACTAATGATAATAGAGTCAGGGTCCCAGTACTAATTTATCATGCAGAACTCAAAAATACAATTTGTATATGCCAACGGTATAATAATGTATGGAAAGAAAAGAGAAAAGACTGTCTCTGATGTACTTTATGTATGCTATGTAATATGCCATAAAAAAAATATTTGATATAAACTTTCTACTGACCTCCATAGAAATGAGACCGCAGGGAATTCTATATTCCATGCGGCATGTTGCCACCCACCCAATTATAGATGGAGTAACCCATATGGAGAACTACTCCGAGCGAAAGCAACTGTAGCTCTGAGGATTCATATCAAAAGACTAAGAAAGACATGGTAGGGACATTTAAGGAAAGGGGGTACTCCACTAAGACGCTGCGTAAAGGAATAATCAAAGCAGACCGCATTGAGAGAAACGAGGCTCTTTATCAAATGCCCATGAAGGAGAAAGAAACAGACATCAACACAACCCCCATAAGGTTCATCACCACATTTAACACACAAGCTGTTAATTTCAAACAGATCCTGAAGAAAAGGTGGGATATCCTCACCCAGGATGCACTTTTGAAAACCAAGTTAGGGGTTACACCATCAGTGTCCTACAGAAACAAGCATTTACAATGCAACGGTCTCGCCTTTGCAAAAGTTAGAGCTATTGGCATTGTAATTGACAACATTTTTAGTTATGTGTTGATTTTGAAAATAGATAAATAAATGGCATTGTCATTTACAATGCCAATAGCTTAATCTCTCGCAAATGCGAGACCTATTGCATTTGCACCCACACAGAGCAACACACAGAGCCACATGCACCCACACACAGACAGAACCACACACACACAGAGACAGAACCCCACGCACAGACAGAACCCCACGCACAGACAGAACCCCACGCACAGACAGAACCCCACGCACAGACAGAACCCCACGCACAGACAGAACCCCACGCACAGACAGAACCCCACGCACAGACAGAACCCCACGCACAGACAGAACCCCACGCAGACAGAACCCCACACACAGACAGAACCCCACACACAGACAGAACCCCACACACAGACAGAACCCCACACACAGACAGAACCCCACACACAGACAGAACCCCACACACAGACAGAACCCCACACACAGACAGAACCCCACACAGACAGAACCCCACACACAGACAGAACCCCACACACAGACAGAACCCCACACACAGACAGAACCCCACACACAGAACTACACAGACAGAACCACACACACAGAACCCCACACACACAGACAGAACCCCACAAACACACAGACAGAACCCCACACACACAGACACACAGAACCCCACAAACACACAGACAGAACCCCCCCCACACACAGACAGAACCCCCCCCACACACAGACAGAACCCCCCCCACACACAGACAGAACCCCCCCCACACACAGACAGAACCCCCCCCACACACAGACAGAACCCCCCCCCACACACAGACAGAACCCCCCCCACACAGACAGAACCCCCCCCACACAGACAGAACCCCCCACACACACACACAGAACCCCCCCCACACACACACAGAACCCCACACACACACACACAAACAGAACCCCACACACACACAGAACCCCCCCCACACACACACACACACAGACAGAACCCCCCCCACACACACACAGACAGAACCCCCCCACACACACAGACAGAACCCCCCCCACACACACACAGACAGAACCCCCCCCCCACACACACAGAACCCCCCCCACACACACACAGACAGAACCCCCCACACACACACAGACAGAACCCCCCCCACACACACACACACACACAGACAGAACCCCCCCCCCCCACACACAGACAGAACCCCACACACACACAGACAGAACCCCCCCCACACACAGACAGAACCCCCCCCACACACACACACACACACACAGACAGAACCCCTCACACACAGACAGATCCCCACACACATTCAAAGCAGGTTTTAAGTTGTCACTTTACTACGTCTCTAACCACGACGACATGACCTCACTTTCTCGAGACAAAAAGGATTTGGGGAACAACTAAATGGGAGGCCGATGGACAAATATAAGCGGTAGAACTGCATTCTTCAAAAAAATTAAAATTGGACTATAACAACAAGACTTGAACCTGCTTCTCCAGCTATAAAGTTGGCAGCTTTGAGAGAGGGAAGGAGGGCGGAGGAGAAGAGACTGCTGGAGTGATAGCATGAGACAAGAGTGGGGGTATGAGAGGCTGATGACAGCAGCGAGAGGTTAGGGAGAGAAGCCAGCTTCAAGAGGAAATGGAAGCAACAAGCTCTAAAGACTGAAAGGGAGAGAGGGAAGAAGGGCAGAGGAGAAGAGACAGCATGAGCCGAGAGCGGAGGTACGAATGGCTGATGTCAGCAGCGAGGAGTTAAGGAGAGAAGTCGGCTTCAAGAGGGAATGGAAGCAACAAGCTCTGAAGACTGAAGGGGAGAGAGGGAATAAAGGCCGAGGAGAAAAGACTGCTCGACATACAAACACTAGACTGAAACTAGACAGACACCAGCAAACAAGCTTTGGCAAAACCAATAGGTCTGGACTTGATGGCTGTTTTTTTTTTTTTTTTACTGATTTACGGAAAAAGATTTGACCAAAGCCCCTCTAAGTGTATAGATTATGAGGGAAATGTTTAGAGAAAACAAATGTCTTAAAGGCCAGACCGAACAAAAAAAACAGTAGACTGGTGATACGGCTAAATCTGCCTGAAAGGCCAGATCTCAAAACAACCATCATAACTAGGCTCTGTTAGAGAAATCAATATTGGCGGGCACCTGGTGTGTAATTCTTTTACAAGTCAGCATCCAGCACTCGGAAGGGGCGAGCATGCTTATGAAGATTAGTCCCCTCGGAAGCCACAAGTTATTTTCAAGTTTATTTTAATGTAGATAAGAATAGAGCCCTCAGTGAATACTGATATTAAAAGTGAGTTAAAAGTGAATGAATATGGTAGCTTAACATGCGTGGGAGTTATGACGAATATAATGATAGGTGGGTGATTGGACTGATTGATGGACAGGTGGATGCAATGAGGGGTGTAGGGAAAGAGGAAGGTAGGCAGGAAAGAATGACCATAAGAGATGGATGTGCGGATGAATGAATGACTGCATGGACGGACGGATGAATGGATGGATGATGCGTGGGTGGATGGTTGCAGGGATAAATGGTGGCAGTTGGTAAGAGGTAAACAGTGAAGAAAAGAAGTGAGTAGGCAAGGATAGACAGATAGATACTCGTCAAAGCGGAGGCTAAAATAACATTGTATAAAACTTCTCCAGGAAAACAGAAGAACAAATTAACATTTAATAATAAAACGATTTCTTTCCCTCTCCCTGTTTTTGGTTTTATTTAGTGTCATTGCAGCGGGCCCCAGAGGGTATAGTATATAACGGTTAGTAATGATAAAGTATACAGTGACACTGACGTTTTTGGCTAGGTTTTTGTTAACACCTGCATGATGCCTTCTAACTCATTTCCATGTCTAGTTATAGGGAGCAGCAACAAGGCTTAACGAATAGTTTCTTACCTGTCGTTGTAGTTTTGCAGCTTGAAGATCATTCTGGATTCACTATGCTGTGCATATTCCGCAATCTGGTGGTTGGGTCCGGAATCGTAGTCTTTCTTCTCTTTTTTTTTTGTAGCCCAGGTGGGCGTCGACGTCTCACCATTTGGTGCACCTTCGGTGACGTCGGCGTGCTTCCGGCGGAAGCTACCACCCTTGGGCGCCATCTTCGGATTCTTTTTTCTGTCTCTTTCTCTTTTTCCGTTTTGTAGTGAATCCATGGCTTTGTTTGTTAATCCTTTTTTCAACGTAATTGTTTTCACGTCTCTTTTCACGTATCTTCTAAGTTTCAACTTTCTTTCTTTCTTTCTATGTGTTTCCACCTTCTTCTCCAGCCTCATCTTTCTGGCGGAGGCGGGTGGGTTCGCTAGTGAATCCAGAAAGATCTTCAAGCTGCAAAACTACACCGACAGGTAGGAAACTATTCGTTTTGCAGCGTGAATCTTTCTGGATTCACTATGCTGTGCATAGATTTTGTAGCGGTTTTCCTCACTTTTGTGGCGGTTGGGTGGAAGATGAGCATTGGTTGTTGAATATATGTTGAAGCACTTTCTGTCCTACTTGTGCTTCTTTGTTCATCTGTACATCCACGCAATAGTGCTTAGTGAAAGTGTGTACTGAAGCCCATGTTGCCGCCAGGCATATGTCCTGGATTGGTGTGTTGGCCAGAAAGGCAATTGTTGCTCCTTTCTTCCTGGTGGAGTGGGCCTGTGCCCCTCCAGTTAGCTCCTGGCCAGCTTGTTTGTGGCAGAATTGTATTGTCTGTGCGATCCATCGCGCTATGGTATTTTTAGTGACTGGTTTGCCCATGTAACTGTTTGCTAAGGATACGAAGAACTGTTTTGTTTTCCTGTGTTCCTTCGTTCTCTCGATGTAGTGCATCACAGCCCTTCTAGCGTCTAGGGTGTGGAGTGACCTCTCTGCGCTTGTAGTGGGGTTTTGGAAGAAGCTAGGTATCTGAATACTTTGGTTCATGTGGTACCTTTACACCACTTTTGGCATGAAGTGTGGGTCTGTTCTCATCACGACCCTGTCACTGTGTATCTGGATGTAGGGTTCTTGCAGTGTGAGTGCCTGCAGTTCGCTCACCCTTCGTAGCGAGGTGATTGCTACCAGAAAGGTAGTCTTCATTATTAACATTTGCAGTGATGCTTTGTGGATGGGTTCGAAAGGTGCTTTCATGAGCTCTGTTAGTACCACATTTAGGTTCCATGCCGGCGGCGGCATTCTTTTTGGCGGCGCTATTCTTTTAGCTCCTTCCAGGAATCTTTTTACGACCTGGGATGTGAAAAAACTTTGCCCTGTTTCTCCTCTTGTGTATGCCACAATCGCTGCCAGGTGCACCCTCAGCGAGGATGAGCTTAGCTTAGCCTTAATTAGGTGCGTGAGGTACCTTAGCACCGTGGATTCCTTGGTCAGTTTTCTTTGGAGCTGTTTCTTGCAACACCATTGAGTGAATCTTTTCCATTTTTCCCCATAGCACTTGCGTGTGCTGGGCCTTCTTGCCTCTCGTAGCACCCGCAGGGTGCTCTCTGGTAGTTTTAGGTGTGCGAATTCTAAGTCCTCAGGAGCCAGGCTGAGAGGTTGAGGCTCTCTGGCTCTGGGTGTAGGATTTCTCGGTTTTCCATGGAGAGTAGGTCTCTTCTTTTTGGCAACTTGTGTGATGTCCCCTGCGCCATCTCCATTATCTGAGAAAACCAGGTCTGTCTGGCCCATTGTGGTGCCACAAGGATGAGCGTCATGTTGCTCTTCATGCATTTGTTGAGAACCCTCGGGATCAATGGTATCGGGGGGGGAAAAGCGTAGGCAAATGTTTTCGACCAGCTTATCCATAGGGCATTCCCCTGGGACAGTGCCTCTGGTTGCCTGGATGCAAAGTACTGGCATTTTGCATTCCGGTGTGTTGCAAATAGGTCTATTGTTGGCGTGCCCCATTTCCTGAATAGTCTCTCTGTTTCCTGAGTATTGAGTTCCCACTCGTGGGACTCTGAAGTCTGCCTGCTGAGCCAATCTGCTTCCACATTGTCCTTCCCTGGCAGGTGTATGGCTAGCAGGTCTATTTTTAGTGGTATAGCCCATTTCCAGATCTCCTATGCCAGGTTTGATAGAGGGAACGACTGAGTTCCCCCCTGTTTGTTTATGTAAAACATCGTTGTGGTGTTTTCCGTTTGTATTAGCACCTTCTGGTTGTACAGGTGCTTCTGGAAAGCCTTGAGGGCTAGCAACACAGTTTTCAGTTCCAGGTAGTTGATGTGCCGGACTGCATCTGTAGGGCTCCGCAGACCCCTTACTCTGAGCCTGTTCATGTGTGCGCCCCACCCCTTTTGGGATGCGTCTGTGGTGATGGTCACTGTTGGTGTTGGAAAGGCGACCCCAGGGGAGACAGAAGATGTCTGACTGCCCGCCCCGAGACTCACCTCTCTCTATGGGATAGGCCGAGCGCCGTAGGGAGGCCTCCTTGGCGAGGCTCCTCTCCTACAATCGTACCAGCTGAGCAATCACACTACTACAGACGGACACCACATGACGGAATATTCACAAGTATCTTTATATAAGAAATGAAGGCACGTTCTTAGCAGGTAGGGATCGAGGGATCCATAAAGTCGTGGTTTCGGGAATAATGGGGTAGCGGGACAGTCTTGGCACCAACTAGTGCGTGGATAGTTCAAGGGGTCAGGCCGCGACAGCGTCAGCAGGGCCTCGAAGGTGGTTCAGCTTGGTCAGGCCGCGACAGCGTCAGCAGGGCCTCGAAGATGGTTCAGCTCGGTCAGACAGCGTCAGCAGGGCCTCGAAGGTGGTTCAGCTTGGTCAGGCCGCGACAGCGTCAGCAGGGCCTCGAAGATGGTTCAGCTCGGTCAGGCCGCAACAGCGTCAGCAGGGCCTCGAAGGTGGTTCAGCTCGGTCAGGCCGCGACAGCGTCAGCAGGGCCTCGAAGGTGGGTCAGCTCGGTCAGGCCGTGACAGCGTCAGCAGGGCCTCGAAGGGGGTTCAGCTTGGTCAGGCCGCGACAGCGTCAGCAGGGCCTCGAAGATGGTTCAGCTCGGTCAGGCCGCGACAGCATCAGCAGGGCCTCGAAGATGGTTCAAGTGCACGAGTTCGGATCAGGATCAGCCGCGACAAGGTCAGCAGGGCTTCGACTCCAAGATACAACTGGAGTCCTAATCCAGGGCTGGCCCAGATATAGGACTGGAGTCCTTTGATGTCCGGACCCTCGCGCCTGGGGGTCAGAGGGGCCGGGATGGAGGTGTCCAGACACCCAGCAGGGGGGTGGAGCCAGGGCCCAGGGAGGCTGGAGGGCGATCGATACCAGGCGTCCGGGATGGCTGGAGGCCCATCGAAACTCCCCTCCTCCGGGATCCGCCAAGTGGCCACTCTACCACCTGGGAGGATCTTGGTGCCTCGATGTCGGGGCTTCGCTGGGGCCGGGGCCAGGGATGGCTGCGGCCACGTGCTCAGGAAGTGATGGGCCCAAGATGGAGTCGGGCCGGAAATGGCGGCCTGACAAGGTCGCCAGACCGGCAGTGTTGGCGAGCAGGGTCCGCTGGGGTCCCGGGGGGGAGAGCCGTGGGTTGCCAGGGGGCTGCTCTCGTCCATGGTTCGTGTTCAGGGGGGTCGACGGCGGGTCGACGGAGGCCGATGTCGTCCCAGGCCCGCCATGCGGGAGGGGTAGGACCACGCCACGAGGCCGGGTCCAACAGTTGGGTCCGGTGGTGTTAGAGGTTTTCCTTCTGTCATTCTCTCCCTGGTCCACCACCTTATCTCCTCCTGCACCCTGTGCGTTACAACCTCTAGATCCTCCCAACTTCCTGTAGCTTGTGACCATTGCTGTTGCAGCCACTCTTGGAGTGGTCTCATCTGTAGGCGTACATTGGGGACCAAGTGTATGCATGATGCCATCATCCCTAAGATCTTGCTCACAGTCCTCACTGTCAGAGATCGCCCCTTCTGGTAGTGACGTTTCTCCCTCAGTAGGCTGAGCGTTCTCTTTTCGCTCGGTAAGACTCTGCATCGGACGGTGTCGATCTGGACTCCTGGGAAGATCTTCACTTGCTCTGGTTCTATTGAGCATTTTCCCCAGTGTATGGAGAAACCCAGGCTTGCTACTGTTCTTGTCACCTGTTCTGCATGCTCTTTGCATGTCCTGTAAGAGCTTGCCTTTACCAGCCAGTCGTCGAGGTAGGGGTATACGTGTATCCCCTCTCTTCTTAGGTGTGCGGCCACTGCCGCGAGGCATTTGGTGAACACCCTTGGTGCGGACTTTAGGCCGAAAGCGAGGGTCGTGAATTGGTAGTGATCCTCGTTTACTGTGAACCTTAGCATGTGCTTGTGCTGCCTGTTCATGGGGATGTGCAGGTACGCGTCTTTGAGGTCTATGGTGGACAAGAAGTCCCCTGCGTTTATCTGTGGGATGACCTCTTGTAGGGACGTCATTTTGAATTTTTGAGTTTTGACGTATTTGTTTAGGAACCGTAGGTCCAGGATGGGTCTTAGACTTTCGTCCACTTTTGGCACTAGGAAGTAGTGCGAGTACACTCCCTTGTTGTGTTCTTTGAAAGGGACTCGTTCGATGGCCGCTTTGAGGAGGAGTTCTTTGGCTTCCTCTTGAAGTAGTTGCAGCTCTCTTCCCGAGTGCTGTCTTTTCTTTGGTGGCCTCTTTTCCAACTCTATGCAGTATCCGAACTGCATAATATTGAGTATCCACTTGTCTGTTGTTATTTTTCTCCACTCCTGGAGAAAAAATCTCAATCTTCCTCCTACCGGCGTTACATGTTCCCTTGTGTCTTGTCCGTGTAGCCCTCCCCTCTTTGTTTTTCCGTGCTCCTCCCCCAGAGGGTTTGGGTGGTGGAGCACCTTCTCCCGTGTGAAGTCACTTAGAGGGTGGTTTTTCACCGCCTCTCCTTCTCTGGCCCGTCCATTTCCTCTTGACCGAAAGGACTGGCCCCTGCTTTGGTAGTTCCAGCCTTGCCTCTGCTGGCCCTGGTGGCCTTGGTTGTCACTCTGTTGCCCCTGGTGGACCTCCGCGTAGGGGTGCCTCTTCTCATCCCCCTGAACTGCAGGGGCCCCATGGACCTTGCTGTCTCGTTGTCCTTCTTCAATTGGGTGAGCTTCTTGTGAGAAGTTGGCCTGATATGCAGTGCTCACTATTCTAGTGATCACTATGTATCAGTCCAAACGACCCTTATTGATGATTGGTTGTAAGTCAACCTGATAGACCAGCTATCCTAGTAGCATGGACAAGAGCAGTCTTTAGGCTAAACTCTAGAGGGCGTGTTAAGCCAGCTGTTTTACCATCACATTTACCCCTTGAACACCAAGTGAAAGGACACCACACAAGTTGTTATGAAAATAAAGTATATTTATTTATAACAGTACTACCCTGAACTCTTTATGAGTCAGGGAGCTAAGCACAATACAAAACTCTTAAAGAAATACTGAAAGTCGCACAATTTACACAAATGCCCGAGGGGCATGAAAAACCATATACTACAAAAGTGGAATGCGAATTACTAGCAGGTAAGTAACTATTCTCAGAGGCTTTGGGATCGCTAGGACTAGACTACTGAACCTTTAGATTACGAGCAGGAGGCCTAGGGAGATCGGGTGCAGAGTGTGCACTCTCACGCGGGATGCGGAACAAAGTCTATGGAGGCTAGTAAATGCAAAGTTACAGTTATCGGACAAATCCGACTAGATAGGCTGAAAACGAAAAAGGATCTGGACACTTAGATAGTTAAGCTATGCTGGAGCACCGAAATGCTCAGGTTACCTAGCCCAGGGGCTGCGGCTGCATAGGTCTGAAAAGACGTCGGGAATCCTCGATGCAGTCTATGGAGCCTGAAAGAAGAAGTTGCTGGCAGGCGACCAGTGATGAAGTTCGATGTGATCCAAGCCTGGATCGATGAAGATGAAGACCTGTAAGCAGAGGGGACCAAGTCCTGAATCACTAGCCAGTGATTAGGTGGGCACCAGGATGGCACCGGGCGAAGTCACCTCGACCAGGTGAGTGGGCGACACTGGGCTCTGCAGTCTCTCGGACCAGGAGGCGTTGTCGGCGACCAGGATGGAGGGGCGAGCTGTCCCACGAAGGTATCTGCTGTCGACGTCGCTGGACCCAGGATTGGGGCAACAACTCTTGGCAAATGCAAGCCCACGCGGTGGACTCAAAATGGCGTCTGAAGTGGACCAGGAGGGTCCGGGGTGCTCCTCTGTTGGAGGGGAGCAAGGGCCAGTCTGGAGCAACCAGACCAGTGGTGTTGTCGTCGTGGTTAGTCGTCAGAAGGGCCACTAGCCAACGGGCAAGTGACCTGGACAACGCGGTGAGCAGCAAAGAGCAGAAGGGCCCCACGCAGATCTCGTGGATGCTGGAGGGCTGGACTTCGGTGCTGGAGCTGCTCAGGGTCGGGGCTTCTCAAACCCCAAAGCACTCACTCAAGGATCCCTCGGTGGTCGTGCTGGGCAAGCGTCGTGCAGTCTTGAAGATGGCCGGTCCCTCGAGGTCTCGTCACACCCACGAATCTCAGCTGGGCTGATGAGGCAGGTAGAGGTCAGAGGTGCCAGGGAAGCCGGTTCTCGTCGAGCTGGGCAGTCTTGATCCGGAGGAGAGACTTACAGCAAACCGCGATGCTTGGATGGTGCCTGCGGGTGCAGGGTGACTACTCCTTAGTCACAAGGGAGAAATCTTAGGAAGAAGTCTTGAGTTCCTTTCGTAGAAAGTAGTTTCAGGATTCAAAGATGATCTAATTTGGAAGGGGGCCTGCTCCTACCTTTATTCTCAAAAAGGGGGCAGGCACGCGACTAGGTGCTGCCCATGGGTGGGACCAGGAAGGGGGGGTGGTTACACCCCTCTCCCCTGCCGGACTTTCCCCAGCTCAGGGGCTGGTGTGCCCCTGGAACTGGTTCAAAAAGGCCTATGCATAGTGAGCACCGGGGTGCCACTTGCAGTCACCTTCCTCTATAGCCCTGCCTACCTGGGATACACATAACCCTGTCTGGGATGGTGCTAGCACCGCCCCCGACAGGAAACCCTTTGTCCAAGCCTCCCGCGCTGGGAGGACTCCCAGCAGCAGGAGGGCAGACTTGTGTCTCGGTGGCAGCATCCATCTTGTGGAGCTGAGGCTATGTTCAACTTTAACCGGGGTTACAGGCTACCAACATGTCTTCTCCCTCTAGAGGGGTGGAATGCTACCCCCGTCGCCAGAACTGGCGAGGGGGTAGTATTCCAAAGCGTATGACACCTTACACGACATGTTTAGATAATGTCAGACCAAAGTTACCATAACCGCGAGGATTATAAGGCACTTAAGAGTATATGGTCTGACGCTATCATGGAAACGGCTAAGGGATAGATCCCGAAAGCCGCAGACAGGCTCAGCTCATGCCAGAGCACCATCTCACACGATTCCAAGCACTCTGCCTTCAGGATTGTTAAGGCCTGCCATAGGAGTGACTGATAGGAGATCTGTGTGCCCATTTTCAGTTTAGATATAGGTATACTATATCTAGAGCAGGGGTGATTACACCTCCTTGCCCCCAGCTGTCAAGCAGCCAGTTGTGTCTGTTTAGTTAGTCAGCCCAGGGGTGGCATAATACATGCTGCAGCCCCTGGGAGACTTCTGGGTGCACCTCTGCCCTGGGTACAGGGACTTGGAGAGGGCCCAGTGCCAATTCAGTACCTGGGTACAATTTGGAATAGAGAAAACAGCTAGGCTGTGGGTCTGATTAGCAGGCCCACAGCCAGGGAAAGTCGTAAACCAGTGAAGCAAAAAGCAAAAATCTGGGTGATCATAGGATTGCAGACCCTACTCTCCTACACTTCTCATCCACTGGGGCTCTGAACAGTGATTCCCCGTTGAAGGGTGTGTTCAGGATGTTGTTCTTGACCTCCGCCTTGAAGCCTGAGATCCTGAGCCAGGCTTGCCTTCTCTCAGTGATGCCTATAGCCATCAGTCTGCTGGATGTTTCTGCCCCATCCAAGGCTGTCTTCAGGCAAGAATTGGCGATGCTCTTCCCCTCTTCCACAAGGTGTGATGCCCTCTCACGGTATTGTTCCGGGAGGTGCTTGAGCAACTGTCCCATCTCATCCCAGTGCTGGTATTGGTGCCTATTTAGGAGTGCGTTGGAGTTCGCCATCCGCCAGTGTGCTGCGGCGTTCCTCTCAATTTTCCTGCCAGTTAGATCCATCCTCCTGCTTTCTAGGTCAGGTGGGGGTCCAGACGTTGTTGGGACGTTTGCCCTTTTTCTGGCCGTTGCAGCGATTATAGAATCTGCTGTGACGGATCCCTTGATGTAAGCCGGGTCTTGGGAGGAGAATTTGTATTTTTTCTCCGTCCTCGGCGTCACTGATCTGCACGTAGCCGGGTACTTAAAGGCTTCCTTCCCCTGGTCTGTGATACTCTTGAGCATGGGCAGGAACTGACTTCTTGTCTGTATGGGGAGCAATGTCTCGAGCAGGAAGTCTGCTTCTGGCTTCTCCTCCTCCATCTTAACTCCATAAGCTGCTGCTGCCTTTCTGACCACCTCATTGTATGCCCCAATGTCATCCGGTGGTGAAGGCCTCGAGGGGTATGTTTCTACCGCCTCCTCTGGGTTTTCGGCCTCGAGGTCCTGCCATTCCTGGTCTTGGGCCGTCCAGCAGCCCGAGCCGTAGCTCGACTGCTGCTCCCCGTAATCCCCTTCTGTGTAGTAGAGGTCTTCCTCCTCTTCGTGCTCCGAAGGTTCCGGAGTTTTCGGCGGCTCTTCGGCGTCGAACTCCTGCACCACAGCGACGCTCTATGTCGGCTTCGAGGGGATCTTGTAACTCCTAATTTTTTCATCGAAATCCTTCTTTCTCTGAAGGATGTTCTCCATTTCGGCCTCGAGCCTCTTTCTCTGCATCTCTGCGGCCTGTTCGTCGTCGAGCGTTTCGGCCGCCCTTTTCGGCGGTGCCGTCGACGCTTTCTTCGGCTCCTTTTCTTTCGACGTTGAAGTCGAAGGTCCTTTTTCGGGGGCCTGCTTCGATGACTGCTTTTCGCTGGTCTTCGGCCTCCGGGAGTCCTTCTCGGAGGATCCGCTGGGCTCTTTCTCGGAGGATGCAGCTTCGGTCCACGATTTGTTCGGCGCCGGTGCTCCTTTCGAGGCTCTGGGCTCAGACTTTCGAGAGTCTGCCTCTGGTTTTCGAGGCCCTGCGGGCACAAGATGGAGCGTGACTTGGGGCCTGTGGCAAAGAAACGGGGGCTGGCAGAGTTCGCCCTCCCCGCACAGAACACTCACATTACCGGTACCGTTAGGGAGGGGTGAGACTACAGGACCTGGCGGGGAGATGCCGAGGCCAGCAGCAGCAAGCAACAGAAGGCTGGGCGCAGGAAGTGACGTCGTCCCGACCATGGTATAGCCCGGGTGGCTCTGGGCAGTGTCTAGAGCCACACTAGCTGCCAGGCGGATCTGGATCTGAGGAAAGGGAATACTTGCCTCGGAAACTATTGCACACACCAGTAGTAGTTAAGTTAGCGAGGATATGTGGAATTTCCGTCCGCAAACGCAAACGTCCAATTGTGTTTCTAAACTCGAATTCGAAAACGAGCACTTGCCTCTATGAAAGAAGCCCAAACTAGCCCTACACTTCTACCAAATCTAGCCCAACTTCAATAAATCATAGAATTATTAATTTCATTTATTTAATGCGATTTTATATAGCGCGAACATTACCCGAAGGTGTCCGAGCGCTTTACAAAAGAACCAGTTGCGATACATAAGGACTTAGGATTACATAAAAGATACAAACCGAAATAAGCATTTACAATGCAATGGTCTAGGCATTATTAAAGGTAGAGCTATTGGCATTGCTTATGACTTTTTAGGTCTCGCCTGTCGATGCGCATGCGCATCGAGCAAGGCGAGAGTATTGGCACTTATCCGCTCTTTATCCACACTGCAAGGAATCGTGGCGATTCCTTGCAGTGCACGAGAAATTTAAGCTCAATGCGCATGCGCATTGAGCTTAAATGCGCGTGCACATGCCCCCAGCCGCCTGCCTTGCCTACTCTCTCTCACAGCCTCCCCCAGCTCCGCCCCCTCACTACTTGATTGCACGGCCGCTAGGCCGTGCCTCCCCTACTCTCCTCCCCCCTCCTCCTCCTACTCTCCTCCCCTGCCTGCCTGCCGTGTCGCACCTCTCCCCTCTCCGCCCCCTCCCCTGCCCGCCGTGTTACGGTGAAAGGCTTGTTGTTTAACCCAAGTGTGCATATAATCCAGATATCTTCCAATAGAAATCGGTGCTCCTTTTATGGGAAGGATGTTTTTGCGTCTTGTTTTTGGAAAAGCATGTTATTTAAAAAAGGTAAAAGAACATTGGTGGTAGTTAGATACATCTGAGCCAGCGGGGTCTCTTTTCTTTCTGATTTGAATGGTCGTTTCTCTCATTATCTGCGAACCTAAGACGAGCCGAACATGTATAAATAAACCGGTTTCACAATGGATGTTTTTTTAAAGCAAAGATTGCAACACAGCGCAAGAACCGTTGAGAAAGAAAAGCGCGAGGCAAATTCCCAGCAGGCTGCTCCTGTTCTCTCTCTCCGCCCTCCCCTTTCTGAGAAGCCGTGGAGTTTTTTTAATGCAGCTTGCTCGCTCGCTCGCTCCCTTCCCTCCGCTCCGCTCCCCTCCCCCGCACGTAGGCTCTTGGAGAAAGGAGGGGAAAAAAAGCTCCCAGCCTGACTCGAAAATCAGCCTCGTTTCCTCAGAAACCGCAGCTGCTGCTAGAGCAGAAAACACGTCAGGCTGGCCCTCCAACGTACACAGATGTGCCTTTGTAACTCCACATAAATGCTGGGAAAGGATTGCGCGTTGGAGCAAAAAAAAACAAAAAACTCCCATGCAGGAAGAGGCGAATGTTTCGTGCAGGCTATGTTTTTACCCTCGATGGCGCCTTCCTTCGCCCCTCCCCTGACCTTGTGTAACAGTTACTTTTGAGCTTTAAAGTTGTATTTATTGTTGGTGACTGAAAGGATTTAGACTTGAGGAAGAAAAGGCATTCCGATTTGCAGTGAATAACAGTCCGCTTTTAAGTTTTTTACTTTCGTTTTTTTAGGTTTTCAAAGACCGAGGTAAAATGTCAAGCTGTGTTTACATGGGAAGCTTTTTATTTTGCTCTAGGCTAACTTCAAAGTGTCAGCGTTTATAGGAAAGAGGAATGCAGTATACTTGCTCCAAAGAGCCTGCTTGTGCCTTTTAAAAAAAAAAAACTCACTCACCCTCAACCCCTCACCCTCACTCACCCTCACTCACCCTCACTCACCCTCACCCACCCTCAACCCCTCACCCTCAACCCCTCACCCTCACTCACCCTCACTCACTCTCACTCACCCTCACTCACTCACTCACCCTCACTCACTCACCCACCCTCACTCACCCTCACTCACCCTCACTCACCCTCACTCACTCACCCTCACTCACCCTCACTCACCCTCACTCACCCTCACTCACCCTCACTCACCCTCACTCACCCTCACTCACCCTCACTCACCCTCACTCACCCTCACTCACCCTCACTCACCCTCACTCACCCTCACTCACCCTCAACCCCTCACCCTCAACCCCTCACCCTCAACCCCTCACCCTCAACCCCTCACACAGTGCAATAGGTCTCGGAGCATTTGAGTTAGAGCTTTTAGAAATGTTTATGGCTTTTTTTTTTTTTAATTCTTTAGCATTGGCTACAGGAAACAAAAATGCTTAAGATTTACAAAAAAACCCATAAACAATTCTAAAAGCACTAACTCTAATGCTGCGAGACCTATTGCATTTCCAATGCTTGTTTTTTATTATAAATAAATGGCATTGTCATTTACATTGCCAATAGCACAATCAGGGGGGCAGAGGCAAGAAAAATGGCACAATTAATGGGAGCAGAGGCAAGAAAAATACCACAATCAGGGGAGCAGAGGCAAGAAAAAACGGCACAAACAGGGTGGCAGAGGAAAGAAAAACAGTGGCAGAGGCAAGAAAAACGGCACAAACGGGGTGGCAGAGGCAAGAAAAAAAGCACAAACAGGGTGGCAGAGGCAAGAAAAAAGGCACATACAGGGTGGCAGAGGCAAGAAAAAAGGCACAAACAGGGTGGCAGAGGCAAGAAAAACGAGTGCAAATGCATGTAATGCATGGGCCTGGAGTGTCTATGTTAGGTGACTGGTCCTAATGAGAGGCGCACAGACACCTTCGGCTAGAACATTCCCATTAAATAAAACCAAATAAAATGTGTGCTGGCAGACATGTCCCTTCACACCCAGACACGCCTCTGCGACCCCACTGCGCAAAAGTACATCATCTGCTGCTGCAACTCCGTACCTGGACATACACCCTCCTCAACACTGGAGTTGAACACCAATCACGGTAGTGGCCTGCAGCACCATCAACAAGCATTGGAAATGCAATAGGTCTCGCAGCATTAGAGTTAGTGCTTTTAGAATTGTTTATGGGTTTTTTTTGTAAATCTTTAGCTTTTTTGTTTCCTGTAGCCAATGCTAAAGAATTACAACAAAAAAAAGCCATAAACATAAACAAGAAGACTTTGTTGGTTGCGTGAAAAATCACTTGGCAGGTAGCTCTACTGCCTTATCAATAAGGAGACCTAAATATGGATGGCAGATCTCAATAGGGCGCTGATTGCAGAACACGTGCTGCTACAAGACGACACACAAAAGAACCCCACACGTATTAACTCTCCAGACCAGGGCGAAAAGCACAGTCTTGCTATACCTGCTCACCGAAATAGCTACACCACAGACTAACTCTTCCCATGCACAAAGAACAGTGACTAGAGTCCAGAGCCCACTACCCGACAACATGCTGAATACATCGACGTAATCTGCGACAGAGGCCTGTTTATCAAAATCACGGCACTTAATGATCGTAAGCAGGGTTCGAACTCAAGTTTGCAAAGTTCGCAATGTTTAAGAATGTTACATGACTGTCAACAGGTTCATATATGTGACGTATGTGGCCAATTTAATACTGCTTAAGCTGTAGTGCATAATATGTATATATTGCACTGCCTAACAGGCCACGAGTGTTAAAGGTAAACAAATCAAACACGATTTTAATTAAACAAAAAAAAAAAAAAAAAAATTAGGAGTTGTCGTGGTTCTCCCAAACATTCAACCGGTTACACCTTCAAAGCAGATGCATTTTAACTCAGCAGTCTGTGCAATGGTCACTGCCCTATTTCACATACTTGAGGTACTTTAACCTTTTTTTGGGGGGTGCTCTGTAATATACGACATGCAGCGGTACGTAATTGATTTGGGGGACTAATAATTATCATGCGGTATTTTTAATAAGCACCGCATACCGCGCGGTCCCTTCTTCTTCCCCAGGCTTACACCTAACGGGCTCTGTTTGCACTTTTGAGCCAGTCCGAAAGGCAGCCACATTGCACAGGCCCCCACCGAGTGCACCGCAATTGAAATGGTGACCCTTACCAACATCCGCGAAGTACGGTCCTATACACGGCTGTAGGGCCTGCACAAACGACCGGGCATTTAGTCTGAAACACGTGGCTACGACGCCGGGGCATTTAAGCCCTTTATTCACATCACGAGAATCATACCTTCCCATACGTAGGGTAGACTGACCCTCCACGTGGCCACTCGGTTAAGGAATTAAACCCAGAATCCCACAACTACAGGTTATTACATAGTAGTGATTTGAGTACATTACCAATCCAGTCTTGATAAGACGACATATTTGGACAAGGCTGTTGACCCGAGTACACTGAGACTTTCCCTAGCTAACTAGCCTAGCGTGAGTACAAGATCACAAGGTAGTACAGTGAACTCAGTTTTACAACTCCGTTGTTACCCCTTTTTGTCATGTCCAGCCTGAAAATACAGAGGTTATAACCCGATGCACTACTCGCCGGGTGCTGTTGTTGTCCACCACTGACCGGATAGGTGAGTGAGAAGTATCCCAATATACGATGAGAATGCGGTTGTGTATGCTTTTTTTTTTAAAAAGGGGAGGGGGCGGAGCGTGGAGAGGGAACAGACGGAGGGAAGGCCAGATAAGGGGAGGGGGGAGGAGAGTAGGAGGAGGAGAGTAGGGGAGGCACGGCCTAGCGGCCGTGCAATCAAGAAGTGAGGGGGCGGGAGAGTAGGCAAGGCAGGCGGCTGGGGGGAGGGGGGAGGAGAAATGCGACGCGACATGGCAGGCAGAGAAAATGGGGAGGGGGCGGATCCGGAGGTGCGTCGTGACACTCGTGAGGGGGAGTGGAGAAGGAGGGGGGAGTAGAGTAGGGGAGGCACGGCCTAACGGCCGTGCAATCAAAAAGTGAGGAGGCGGAGCTGGGGGAGGCTGTGACAGAGAGAGCAGGCAATGCAGGCGGCTGGGGGCTTGTGCACGCGCTTTGAAGCTCATTGCGCATGCGCATTGAGCTTCAATTTCTCGTGCACTGCAAGGAATCGCCTGGCGATTCCTTGCAAGTTGGATAAAGAGTGGATAAGCCCCCATAGTCTCGCAAGCTCGATGCGCATGCGCATCGACAGGCGAGACCTAAAAAGGGGGGAGGGAGCAAATACGAACAGACTAATTAATTGGCACTGCCCTGCCAGCCAAAAAGGCAGAAGGCACCCGGACTGCTAACCAATCCTGTGTTCCCCAATGTAATGGCGAAAGTGTCCCCCAGATATGCTGGACTGTCACACATATTACTCTGAAGAAGGAACCTGTCACACCTCGCTATCTACAACCTTAACCGCTATGTAAAATTATTGAAACTGTTCCTCACAGTCCACTTCATCCTTATATCGTTGTGCAGCCCCCCGGTGCCTCTGAGGCAAAATTGTGCTATCTGGGAGGCAGAAATTATAATGCCTGGGTCAACTAATGAAAGTGAGTAACGCTGGACTTTTAGTGCCAGGGTTAAATACCTTAGGGTCCCTCCCCTGCTGCATTCAGTTTCCCTATTGCAATCAAGATGTAAACTGCAGATGCATGCATGAAAGTCGACATTGTGTAAACACCATGAAATCCCAGGTCGGTGATGTGCTCGCCAGGACTGCATGTTGCTAACTACAGCAACCGCTATATAAAACCATCTCCTTCTCAGCATAGCGCATAGAATAGACCCCCACAGATGACTGCAGGCACCAAACCAGCAAAGTGCTAAATGCTACCACTAGCTTGCGCTTCGAGCCTCACCTGTGCACTCTCTAAGCTCTATAACCAGTGAAACTGGCTCTCTGCGTCATGTGACTGTTCACCCATGCAGTGGCAGCATTGCCAACAAGCATTTGCAATGCAATAGGTCTCGCCCTTGTGAGAGTTTGAGCTATTGGCGTAAATGACAATGCCTTTTATTTATGTTTTAAAAACCAAAACATAAATAAAAGGTATTGTTATTTACAATGTCAATAGCTTAAAGTCGCATAAATGCGAGACCAATTGCATTGCAAATTTTTTGATATTGTTCCAGAATTTTCTGAACCCCAAACCTTATTTTTGAGGTGCTGCAGCCCCCCTACTTCCTTTGCCCATACCTAGTGTACGTAGCTTAAGCCTGCTCTGGAGATGTCCCCTTCTTCACAGTAACACGCAGCAGGCACCTCTCTTTGCTGTCACATTAGTGTGTTACAAGGGTCCTCTGCTCTCTCTTCCTTGAGGCTACTTCACGCTGTCTCCCGCTCCGATACATACTGACTTTGCTTTCCTGCCTCAGTGCTGTGACGGTCACTGTCTCAAAACCGTTTAGCTCGGCGGCACGCTCTATCTACTCTGGGTTCTTCAGCACTCACAGGCACTCACACTGCTCTCGTCTCGGTGCAGCACTCACATTCTATTCCATGAGCCTCACTTTCCTGGCCCTTGGCTGTCTCGTTAGCTCCTCCCTGTGACTGGGACCCCGCGGGGAGCTTCTGCTGATGCGTTAATCGTATCCGCGAAGATGCTGCTTGAAATGTTCCAACCATTGGAAAGTAAAGAGTGGTAGATTGAAGAGTCAATAGCGTGGGCCTAATATGTACAATATAGAAATGTGGTCAATATATCAAATAGCAAAATTCAAAGCAAAGTAATGAGGAATAACTGTTTGCGGCCAAAACACTTTTCATGTTGTGGGCCGAGCCCAGTTCCAGGTTAAAAATCTGAGTGCACTTATGAGGCACAATCGCCGAGGACGGATTGGCCATTTATATCAGCAGGCATTTCCCGGCAGGCGGGGTGTGAGTGGGGTGGAGACTGGGTCAAAGGAGGCCATTTTTTGAAGGTCGACGACTGGTGCCTCTGTCCACAGCTCCCCGGGGTATATGGCAGCTAGCAAAAAGAGAAAGCGCGGAAGAGACACAGGAAGAGACACAAAGAGACAGGAATAGAGAGAAAGACAGGAACAGAGAGAGCGAGAGAAAAAGACAGGATTAGAGAGAGAAAGACAAGATTAGAGAGAAAGACAGGACTAGAGAGAGAAAGACAGGAACAGAGAGAAAAAGACAGGAATAGAGAGAAAAATGCAGGAACAGTGAGAGAAAGACAGGAATAGAGAGAAAAAGACAGGAACAGAGGAATACAGCAATAGAGAGATAAAGATAGGAATAGATAGATAAAAATGCAGGAACAGAGAGAGAAAGACAGGAACAGAGAGAAAAAGACAGGACTAGAGAGAGAAAAATGCAGGAACAGAGAGAGAAAGACAGGACTAGATAGGGAAAATGCAGGAACAGAGAGAGAGAGAGGCAGGAACAGAGAGAGAAAGGCAGGAACACAGAGAAAGGCAGGACAGGAACAGAGAAAGAAAGACGAACAGAGAGAGAAAGACAGCAACAGAGAGAGAAAGACAGCAACAGAGAGAGAAAGACAGCAACAGAGAAAGAAAGACGGGAAGAGAGAGAGAGAGAGAAAGACAAGAAAAGAAAGAGACAGGAAGGCAGTGTTGCAGAGCTGTAGTGCCAAGTGTTTGAATTTGGAAGACACTGTTGGAAAACAGACTCTTGTGGTGTGTGTCCACACACGAGCGTGTCACTACAGAGCTGTCAAAGGAGCAGAGAGAGAGGGCCCACGGAAATGAATTCCCACATACTTAAAAGACATGCTCATGATCACTGCAGGGGCGCGAACCACAGAAACAAAACATACCAGATTCTGAAATTGTCTAAGGAGGAAGAGCAATGTGCTGAAAAACACATTCCCGCGTTGGACCCCAAAACTCCGGAATGTTCTAACGGAGGAAATAACAGTCAATAATAACTCACTGCCATTCAGGACACTTTTAAAGACACTCATCTTGGGCAGATATTGCCAATGTAGGTCAATAAATATGACATGCACACGGTAACCCTTCTCCCCTATGCTGAGAATACCCGACACTAACCAAACAGTCGCAGTGTAAAGCACTGTGCTCGTTATCCCACCTTACAAGGCTGTAACCCGCCTGAAGCCCACGGGGCGTGGCCTGAGGAACAGCAATATATTTAATACATAAATACATTTAAAAAAAGATTGTGTGTGGGGACTCATGACAACTCAGATGGACAAGCGTGGTATCCCTATCGGCGCTCTCTTGCGAGCACCATCTGGGCTCGCTCGGTGCAACATGGGGCTAGCAGAACCTTTTCCAGATCTCCATTTCACTTCCAGTGCAGCTCCACCACCACTTTATAAGTTAACTTTCCAGACACCTTTTGTTCCCCTGAAGTAGGCAGCAGTTTTCTAGATTTATCCTGGATTTCAAGCAGTTTCCCAACAAACTGCAACGATTTAAAAAAAAAAAAAAAAAAAAAGTCGGGTAAAGTGTTCAGTGGTGGGTAAGGCATCTCATCTG
>NC_136067.1:101797602-101925102 GCF_964261635.1 Lissotriton helveticus
CAGATATAGTTTAACAAGCAAAGCAGATAGTAGAGCAATAACATATTATTCTCATGTAAACCACGATGAACTACTAGGTGGAAAGCTAAAGCAACAACTAAGTGTCGTGTGCAGAAGTTGCAAAAAAGGAAAAATGGCGTTTAAACCGGTAATGAGCCCATGCTAACTTAACACGGTGTAAAGATATCCAGGACCTAGATGACACCTCCCCATGATCCGGAAACGAACTGAATAAGATAATAGAAGTGCCATCTCATGAGAGCAGATTGCAAGTTTATATGTGGACGGTCCGCAAGGTAAAGCATTAAAAACTAGGAAAATTTAATGCTAAAGAAAAATAAAATAGCCAAGTACTTTATCGAGTCTTAAGCCAATAGGCAAGGTAAATAATAAAAACTTGACAAATAAGTCAATGAATTGTCAATGAAATGCTAGTACTCAGCATATCAAACATGAAAAAGGTCTATGACATAACTGTGTATGCAAAATAAGCTGCAACAGCCTCCAATAGGAAGTCACCGTCTTCATCCGAAAACAGTTCAGCCATCCAATTTAAAAGCGGAAAAGAACATCCGTGCTCTCCCAGCACCGGATCCTCTATCACCATCAGAGGTCAGCTCGGTGGGTTTTCAAGAAAGCTCTGTTCCAAGAAAGACTGTGCTGCCGCCAGTAAATTCCAGGGACCAAGTAGTCCATGCATCAATGCCACAGCCATAATCCTTTCGCCAGGACAAACCAACTCGTGAGTAATGATAGGAGTCATCAGCTGATTAAAGTCGACGTCAGGAGAAACCGGTCCGCAGAGACACAAATCAATGGCCCAATCGAAATCACAGGTCAGGCAGTGAAATACAGGCTGTACACAGGTGAAGTAGGAGAATCGAAAAGATAATCCATATGCCGTGCTTAATATCGCCAACGGCATTGTGCCATAATATTCTAGCATGCGATTGCGGAACAGTGTCAGCAGCTGCAGGGTGGGAGGTTGCATAGGAGGGACATCCATATTTAAAAATGTAAAAAAGCACAAGAGCGTCCGCTGGTAATGCAAGTAAAAATGCCAATCCACGAACCAGAGTGGAGAAAATAGAATGAAAGGAAGCAGGGATGAGTCCAAAGATTTTCTCAAATGAAGTCACGAGACCACTGGTAACAACTTTAAAAAAGTGCGCCAGGGACTTTGCGGAGGATGCGTTAAAGATAGTCGGAACCATCTTGCTGAATTTGAAAGGCAAATCTGAATTGAAAAGTGTGTGCACCTCTGTACGGGTGTTCGCTATGTGAAGCACGAAAGTTTCACGGGCCGAACTCAAGGCCACCTCTCTCTGAGACAAAAGAGCTCTTATTCTTGCCATGCCGTTGAAATCTGTCCCAAGGTTGGTATTTGTGGCCAGATTGAAAACTCCCTATGTTCATGTGTGGGAGGAAATAGAACATTTCTGCAGCAAATAACCCGTTCACTTACTGTTACGATAAAAGGAATACTTTTAATTAACTCAGAACAATCTTCATTATTGAGCATCAAATAACTACCATTTGCCAACAACTTGAACGTGGGGATGATAGCAGGAACTGGCGTGCCTTGCAACACGCAAGCCATATTTGGTCGGTGTTTGTTGCATGAACCGTGTAACTGTATGTGCCTACACATTAGTGAATGATCTGGCGTCTCAGTGCATTCCTCTCCATTCAGATAAACTTCTTGATCATCTTTGAAACATCTGTATGTGTATGGAAGCGACCAGACCTCATGAAGAAAAGCACTACCTAAAGGTTCATAACGACCTATTGGTATATATTTCATACAATTTGAAAACTTATATAAAGCAAAAGGCAGCGTTATTAAACCGTGGATAAGGCACGTTGCCAAAAAACCCGCAATCCTCTGCTGATGAAGTCACTGAGCATGTCATGAATGATGTAATATGTGACATCATCAGCAGTGGATTACGGGTAATAGTATCTCTAGTTTACTCCCCTATAGCTGTCTTTCTTTTAACATAAGTGTCTGTTTCCTTCCCTTATACTTACTGTTTTTGGTTCGCTTCCGGTTCGCGTACCGGGGAGCGAACTGGGAAGCGAACTAAGAGAAATAGAGGTTGGCACAGTTCCAAATATTGTACCAATTTTTTAATAACGGGGAGGTAGTTCTGAAAAGAACTTTTTTTTTTATTTTTCAGAACATTTTTTTACTTTTTTTGAATTTTTCTGAACAGTTTTATATTTTTTTGGGTTTTTCTTGGAGGGGGCAATGAAAACGATTCATTGTAAAGGGCTCAACAGGAGCAACAAAACAAAAAAAAGAAGTATTTATTATTTTGGGCGTTTCGTACAAACTTGCATATGATAGTCAATAGCTCTGTTGATCAGAGTGATGCTTTTTTCTCCGTAGGAAATGAATCCATCGCAAAATACGCAGATGTGTTTTACATCACCAAATCTCATTTGTATATTTGGCACCATCTCCCTGCCCTCTGGTCCCGTTACTTCCGGTACAACAGATCTTCTGGCCATAATAGGGAGGTTATCTAGGTCGTTCCGAAACTGTGCAGCACTGTAGTTGTTAGGATGCCACCTAGTCATATGGCGATGCATTGTGTAGTTTCCGAAACTGTATTTTTGTCGGTCCCTCTGGACAGTCTATCTTGACATATAAGGCAAGTTACGTATCTTGCATTTACTTTTTTCTGACCTTTGGGAATTTAAAAAAATTGCCAAATGAAGTTTTCTTTCCGGTGAGACGTCCTGGGCTGCTCAGGCAAAAACTGCCTCTCTTCGTGCTCGTCCTCCTGTTCCTCTTCTTCCTCTTCTTGTTGAATTATAACTTGAGCAGGTGGTCCACTCTTCCTTGGATGTGGTGGAGGTGGTGGGGAAGCACCAGCTGAAGCTACTAAAGAAGCCATTGCTCAGTGATCACAAAGGGTCTTTCTCTCACAATGATGAAAGTCAGAGTGAGGAAAGAAGGAGGGATTTTCATCATTTGGGAAAACCAAGAGTTCCCAACCAATCAAAAGTGTTCATTTTAGATTATATGACCTAGTCTTACATCATTAGGAAACCAAAAGTGAAATGAACCAATGAAAAGTGTTATTACCAAGTCACATGACTTGCTGTGTTTACGTTAAGCGCTTTGCAGGGCCTCCCGGTTTGCTTCCAGAAACCTGCGCTTTGCGACTCGCTTCGCGTACCAGTTCGCTAACGTTGTACGTCATATGACGTATCACGCGACAACGTGAAACGTCATGCGGACGGGAGGCGTCACGATGTTGTTTTCTAACGCGGCACTTGCGGTAAAGAAACGTTTACCGGCTCGCGGTCTATTTCGCGGCATCAAGGTCAGCTAACGGGAAGCTTCCCGATTCGCGAAGCGGGAACGAAGAAAAAAAAATATTTAAAAAAAAAATTATTCATAAACATATAAAATATATTTTTGGATTTAAAGAAGAATACATTTTACAGCTACAGATATTAGCTGTTAAAAAAACCAATGAAATTCACAGAAAAAAACATAGGTTATAGACCATATATAGTTAGGAATTAGCATTTACAAAACCTTGAAAATTCACTGAAAAAACCATAGGTTATAGACCATATATAGTTAGGAATTAGCATTTAGAAAACCATATTTTACTCACACAAAACCATTGAAATTCCATATATAGTTAGTTGCACTAACTATATATCGCGCACCCGCAATCCACTGCTGATGATGTCACATATTACATCATTCATGACATGGTCAGTGACATCACTGATGACATCTCAAATGACATCACTGATGACATCACTGATGACATCTCAAATGACATCACTGATGACATCATGACACACCAATACCAGTTACTACATAAGCACTCACTGATTCCTACGTCTACACACACATTCACTCATTCACCCATACAATCACTCATACATACAGTCACTTATTATTACAACACTATCATATGCACTCATACACCTATGCAGACAGTCACACACTGCCACTCTTTCATGGAGTTACTCACACACCAAGCCAGTCCTGTAAAGAATCAATCACACTTCCATTTCTTCATCTATACAGTTAAACACAGAACACCATACTTCAGTGACATCACTGATGACATCACTAATGACATCTGAAATGACATCACTGATGACATCTCAAATGACATCACTGATGACATCATGACACACCAATACCAGTTACTACATACACACTCACTGATTCGTACGTCTACACACACATTCACTCATTCACCCATACAATTACTCATACATACAGTCACTTATTATTACAACACTATCATATGCACTCATACACCTAGTCAGTCCTGTGAAGAATCAATCACACTTCGATTTCCTCATCTATAGTTAAACACAGAACACCATACTTTTCACACATATACTAACACATACTTACTCTCTTATACAATCACTGATACAAGTACACATTGATATGCACAGAGTCACACACCTCCCAGCCAGCCACACACACACTCAGTCTTCCATACATCCAGTCATTCTTCAATATGTAAAACGTATTTAAACTTTACAAAAACACACAGACACTAGATGATGTCATCAGTGATGTCATTTGAGATGTCATCAGTGATGTCATCAGTGATGTCACTGACCATGTCATGAATGATGTAATATGTGACATCATCAGCAGTGGATTGCGGGTGCGCGATATATAGTTAGTGCAACTAACTATATATGGAATTTCAATGGTTTTGTGTGAGTAAAATATGGTTTTCTAAATGCTAATTCCTAACTATATATGGTCTATAACCTATGGTTTTTTCAGTGAATATATATATATATACACACATACATATATATATATATATATATATATATATATATACACACATACATATATATATACACACATATATATACACACATATATATATACACGTATACACACACATATATACACACATATATACACACACATACACACACACACACATATATATATATATACACACACATATATACACACATATACAACATATATACAACACATATATATATATACACACAACATATATATATATATATACACAACACACATATATATACAACACACATCTATATAAAACACACATATATATACAACACACATATATATACACACACACAAATATACACCCACGCACAAATACACACATATATATATACACCCACACACAAATACACACATATATATACACCCACACACAAATACACACACATATATATATATATATATATACACCCACACACAAATATATACACCCACACACAAATACACATATATATACCCACACGCAAATACACATATATACACCCACACACAAATACACATATATATATATATATATATATATATATATACACCCACACACAAATACACATATATACACCCACACACAAATACACATATATATATACACACCCACACACAAATACACATATATATACACACCCAAATACACATATATATACACCCACACACAAATGCACATATATATACACCCACACACAAATACACATATACACCCACACACAAATACACACACGTAAGTACACACACACGTACACATCCATACAAACATCCAATTTACGCTTTCACCATTCCCCTGTTCTTCAGCTTCGGTGATTCAGGCAAATCAGTAGCCCACATTTCATTTTTAGGTTTTGCCTGGCGAAAAGATGCGCTCTGCGCATCTTTTTCGCGCAGGCGAAAACCTGATGAGAACTGTAGTGTGGCTTGGGTCGGCCCTCGTCATTCATTGGCTGGCTCCATAAATGGAGCCTAGCCATTGGACGAGGGGCCTGTCCGTCAATGCCGGACCAGATTCTGGGGCGTTCCCGAGATTCTTTGGCTTTTGCCGACGTCACGCGACGTCAGCCGAAAGCCGGGAACGCCCCCGAATCTGGTCCGGCATTGCCGCAATGGCGCTGCGTCTCTCCTCCCCCTTTCCCGCCCCCTCCCGCTTGTTTCAGCAGTGGCGGCACCGGCCGAAGATGCAGAAAGCAAGCCACCTAAGAACGACTGGCATGATAATATACACCATTCCACTCCTGGCGAAAAACGCGGTGGGTGGGAGCTCCGTCCGCGTTCAGAAACAAGAGCCTGGCTGACATCCTTAGACGTAGCGCCGCGAGGGTATTCCAAGTGGCGCTGCTCTCTCCCTGATGCACAGGTACTAATGGTTAGAGGCGTCCTTTCCCCTGCCGCAGAGCTCAGGGGCTCAGCCTGAGATCGCTCTGCCCTGGCAGGGACAGTGAGAAGCGTCCGCCTCCTGTTAACACCATGAAGCGGCCACTGCACAGCGGCTCACCTTCGGCGTCGCTAGGCAGCCAGCAGCAGCGCTGCGAGCTTTCCAGCAGCCACCCCGCCCCCTGCCCAGGTGCCCTGTGTACTCGCGGTGCTTCGGGCGCTGCTGACTGCTCCGGTTTGCAGTGGAGGTCCAAACAGCCAACGGCGGGTCATGTGATGGGAGAGTGCTCGCCTAGCAGGGTTTAAATAGCCGTCTAGTACTGGCGCTGCCGCCTCTGCTGTCACCGTGCAGCACTCTATGCTGCTAATGCGAGCGGCACAGAGGGCGAGACGAGAAAACAATGACCTGAAAACCCGGCCCTGCTGCTGCCGGCGCAGGGTGATACCACAACAATACAGCACGCTTGCTCGCATCGCCAGCCTTACAACAAGCGGAACACTGTAGTCCAGGACTCCTCTATAGACACTCGTCACGGCGGTTCTCAGTAGGCACGACCATCGCAGTAAACAGGGGCACCAGGGCAATGTATGGGGTGCCCAGGACCACACATAGCTATAGTAAAGGAAAATAATGGTCCTGGGGTTGTGCTCCGTATACACGGAAACAAAACTTTCCGAACATCTTTCCCCCGAAGGGAAAGGCTTATTTCTTACTCCGATGGCTTTTTTGCATCTTTGCTAACTCCACACCACCAAGCTTTACAGCTCTGCCATGGCCACACGCAGCCCCGTGCTTTTAAATACCTTTAGCCCTAACCACGTTTTTATGAGGATGATAAAACTGGGAGTTATCTCTAGTTTGACCTAAAATGCCGTCTCTGGGAACGTACTGTTTCAATGAGGTTTGAGTGCTTTGGATTGGAACCGTTCTGCTGGCCAGGTATGGAGCGCTCTCCAAGATATAACAATAAGTTAATATCTTGGTATTGGTTTCCAATATTAGCAGGAGCAGAAATGACGTCATTAGTGCTTTCGGTTTGTGGGCGCAAATCACTAAGAGTCTGTCTGACACTCCCCCTGAGAGCGCAAACCTGCTGCAGGCCTGACGTGGGCAGGGCGGGCACGGTACTGTAGGCACAGGTCAGCCATTGTTCCTTGTTTGACATGCATTTTCATGCCAGGCACACATCGCGACATCTTAATCCGGGGGCTGAGCGCTCACTGAGGCTTTGGTGTTTTGTACGGGCGCTTGTTGGGCCAGTTGGAATCAAAGGCCAGAATGCTAATGTGGGGACGCGCTGTGATCCGGCCGCTCTTTTGTCTGCTATGAACTCCCAGTGACCCTTCCTTCCTCCGAGGCCTGCAGAGGGACGGGGACCCTCCTGCAGACGCAGCTAAACAACATCTAGTTGTCAACTCACCTCGAAAAGTAAATTACTACAGTGCACGATATTAAGCGGATTCCTTTTTCTGGCACCCTGGACACACCTTAGTGCACCCACCCGTGGATGTGAGGCTCGTACGGAACACCCTTAGACACGGCCTCGCTACTCCACCTGAGCTTCCGAACCAGAAATAGAGGGAATGGTGGAAAAACCTAGGCAAATATACCTGACCAATCCATCTATAGTGCATTGCCCTTAGATGGTGGGTGTGGGAACCTGGAGGCGAAGTTTGGGCATTTTGCGTTTTCTGCTGTGGCAAAAAGGTCTATTTGAGGGAACCCACTCTTTCGGAAGTAAGGTAGGAGGACTGGTCGGTGGAGCGTTCATACGTGGACTTGTTTTTCTATCCTGCTGAGATGGTCTGCAAAGTTGTCGATTCCCACAAAGTATTTTGCTAACATGTGAATGTGGTGATGTAGAGCCCAGTTCCAGATAGTCTGAGACAGCTGTGAGAGTTATGGAGACTGTGTCCCTCCTTGTTTTTGTAGGTAATACATGGATGCCATATTGTCTGCCCGGACTAAGACAACCTTGTGAGTCAGGTGAGGTAGGAACGCTTTCAATGCTAGGTGAACAGCTTGAAGCTCGAGGCAACTCATGAAGAGAGACTGGTGCTTGGCATCCCAAAGGCCCTGCACTGTGAGGTCTTGTAGTTGAGCACCCCATCCCTTCTGTGAAGCATCTGTCATGAGAGTGAGAATGATGTGGGGAACAGGGCAGAGTAAAGGCTGCCCCTTCAACAAGTTGGTGGTGTTCCACCATTGCAAAGAACGGTGATTGTTGCTGTCTATCAACACTATATCTGTCAAATGGCCCGGAGACCACTGACGAGCTAGACATTCTTGTAATGAACACATTTGTAATCTTGCATGGGGAACTATGGCAATGGAGAAAGCCAGACTATCCACACCGAGTTGTTGGTTTGAAACAGGGGCAATACTGCCTGAACATTTTGAATTCTTGCGGGATTTTGGTAGGCTAATCCTAATTATGTGCCCAGGATTGCCGCCAAGAATGGTTTAACTTGTAATGGTTGCAGGTGAGACTTGGGAATATTGATAGTAAACTGTGGGGAACATCTATTGTCATTGGAGTGTGTTGTTGGCGCTGATGAGTGCTGGGTTTCATAAGCTAGTCATCCAGGTAAGGGAATACATGGATATTTTGCCTGCGTAGGTGAGCTGCTATGACTGCTAGACATTTGGTGAAGTGGTTAGACCAAATAGGAAATCTTTAGATTAATAATATTTGTCTGTTATGACAAACCTTAAGTATTTGATAAGAGCTGGGTGTACTGGTATGTGAAAATAGGAGTCCTTTAAGTCTAGTGTTAGCCATAAAGTTGCAGAAGTGAAATGATGTCCTGAAAGTGAACATGTGAAATTGCGCTCACAGGATGTATTAGTTTAAAAGCCTGGGATTAGAGATTGGCCAAAAAGACCCATTCTTTCTCTTTCTGGGGATTAGGAAATACAGAGAGTATACTCCTGAGCCCTGATATTGAAAAGGAACAGGTTATATAGCTCCTTTGAGGTGCAGGGCTTAAACTTCTTGCTCGAGTAATGCCAGATGCTCTGACGTTAACCTGTTAGCACGAGGGGGAATATTGGATGGTGTGGTGATGAGCGCCAGACAATAACCAAATTGGATAATGTCTGTGGTGATGGAATGCCAGGCTGGAGGGAAATGCTGCAGTCTACCCCCAACAGGTGTACTGTGATCTGGGAGTAGAATAGGGTCGTCACTGATTGGTGGAGGGTGTGGCACCACGGGGGGGGGGGGGGACCTTTACCTTTGGTGTTATTGCCTCTAAATGAGCCACAGTAGTTGCTCTTGGTATAGGAGCCTTGGGAACGCTTTTGTTGCGAGGTGAAAGCCTCTGAAAAGGTAGACTTGCAGGCCCCACAGTAGGATGGGAGACAAAAAAAACAGGGAGCAGGTGTTTGTTTTGCTCCCATGGCCTTATCGGTCTCTGTATCTAAAGTAGAGTCTACCTTGGGAGCGAACAAATGCTTTTTGTCAAAAGGCATGTTCAAAACAGCCTGCTGAACTTCAGGTTTGAGCCCACAGATCCTGAGAAAGGCATGATGCCTTAACAGAATACCGGTGTTAATCTCCCTTGATGCGGTGTCTGCCACATCTAGCGCACACCATATAGAGGTATTTGGGATGGTTTGCCCCTCCGCTGCAAACTGCTGATCCCATTTTTTTATCTGTGACATACATGTCCCATGGATCGTCCCCTTGTGCCCGCAGGTACCCAGCAGTGTCTGAAGTTGATGAACCCTGAGGTGACATGTCTAAGGGGTCTTGAGGTGGAGATCGTGGTGAAGCAGAATGAGGTAATGGTGGTGTGAAAGAACATAGAAGAAAAGTAGGGTTGGGGGCCTTGTCTATCGTTTTCCTCCAAGGAGGAAGGGGCACTTATTTTATTTATTTATTTATATATAGAGGGCCTTATCACCCAGGGCTCTCTAAGGGCTTATCAGAGGGTGCACTTTTAACTCTGTCCAGAGAGCGATAGAAAGAATCACTAGGACGTGCTCCATGCCTCCGAGAAAAGCACAGTTTTAAGCATTTTCCTAAAGGGCAGCAGGCGCGTTTCCTTGCGCAGGCTTAACGGCAAGTTGTTCCAAGACGTCGGAATTGCATTGGAGAAGGCTCGCTCGCCCACCTAATGAGGATAATTTAAAGCGTGGACACACCAAGAGGGTGGCCTCTGCTGATCGCAATGTCCTGCTCAAGACATAAGGGATCAGCCGCTCCCTGATGTACTTTGCGGCTTGTCCATGTAGAGCTTTATGTGTAATGCAGAGGCCCTTGAACTTAA
Source organism: Lissotriton helveticus (assembly GCF_964261635.1). NCBI lineage: Eukaryota > Metazoa > Chordata > Amphibia > Caudata > Salamandridae > Lissotriton > Lissotriton helveticus. Next base: position 101,808,068 of record NC_136067.1, read on the forward strand.
CTCTCTGCCTAATTGGGAGCCAGTGAAGCTCCCGTAACAATGGCGTGGCATGCGTCCTTCTCGGTCATTTTAGGATTAGTCTGGCTGCATCATTCATGACTGTTTGAAGTCTGAAAGGGTAAAGATACCTTAAGGGATTTTGATTGTAGAATATAAATAGTTTAGTGATTTAATCTGAGACCTACATAAATGATAGTCAGAAAAAAAATTCAACAATTTTTAGTTAGTGAATCAATTTTGGTTTAGCCACACTGAGTGATCCAAACGTAGAAAACAGAAGAACACGGGTGTATGTAAAAAATATATTTTATATGTATTCTTAGTCATATATAGGGTACTAAAAAGTATATCAACAGAAATACAAGAAGTGCATGTATCAGAAATTAAACAACTTCATTGTAAACGTTGTAAACGCTATCCTTCTATATACAGAATTGATGGTTAAATTCCAAGAAGAAAAAGCGTAGGTCGACATAATCTTACTTTTTAAAGCAGACTGATTTCATTATCTGGCTCCTGACTAAGGAGGCGATACGAGTGCGGATTGATCTTTTAAGAAACGTGACAGATGCACGTTTTCGCACTGCAGGCATAAACTTGAGGATAAGAAGTGGATCATTAATACGATCTGATAGACATAATTTAAGAATCCATCCTCTTGACTCAACCGTTCAGGAGGACAATCGTGCATATTTATCCATCAGCATTGACTGGTATTTCGCTCAAAGGACCTTTTTGGACATCTGTTTCATTGATTGGACAGTTATCTGCTACATACTACACAGGGGTCATCTTGTATATCTTCTCTGTCCTGAAGATGGTCTCAGCAATTTATTTATAGAGACCGAAACGTCGACCTATGCTTTTTCTTCTTGGAATTTAACCATCAATTCTGTATATAGAAGTATAGCGTTTACAACGTTTAAAATGAAGTTGTTTAATTTCTGATATATGCACTTCTTGTATTTCTGTTGATATACTTTTTAGTACCCTATATATGACTAAGAATACATATATAATATATTTTTTACATACACCCGTGTTCTTCTGTTTTCTACGTTTGGATCACTCAGTGTGGCTAAACCAAAATTGATTCACTAACTAAAAATTGTTGAATTTACTTTCATACTATCATTTATTTGGGTCTCAGATTAAATCACTAAATTATTTATATTCTACAATCAAAATCCCTTGACGGTATCTTTACCCTTTCATCCTTTTGCCCAAACCCTCAAGGGTATATTGGGTTGCTCATTGTGTTATATATTATTGTTTGAAGTATGGCCAGCTGTTGTTGGGGAAGGCCGGCATATAACGAGTTGCCATAGTCCAGACGTGCCAGAATCATAGCAGATACCGCCCGTCTGAGCGTGGCCGAGGTCAGCAGTGGAGATATTTTACGCAGTTGCCTTAATAGGCCCGTACAGGTGCCAACAACTGACGAGACTTGTTTCAACATAGAGAGTTTGGTATCTATATGGATGCCCAAACTTTTCACAGCCACCGCTGGTTCCGGAGCAGGACCCAGTTCTATTGGCCACAGGAGATCATTCCAGGGGCTGGCTGCTGTGGTAATCGCCAGCACCTCTGTTTTATCAGGGTTTATCTTAAGCGAATTTGCTGTCATCCAGTTTACTGTGAATTTTAATATATTTTGAAGTCTCAAATTAACTCTGGGTGAATTGTTAATTTGTATGATAATCTGCGTATCGTCAGCATAGTTGTAGAGCCGGCACTCCAACGAGTTAAGCGCCGTGACCAAGGGCTGCAGGTATGCGTTAAACAAGAGGGGTGAGAGTGCTGAGCCCTGGGGTACTCCGCAAGTAAGACCTGCTGGTTTGGACACCAAGTCTGTCAGTTGGACTCTCTGCGAACGGCCGTGCCCTGGATGCCAAAGTCCCCCAACCGCGACAATAGTCGGCCATGATTGACCGTATCAAATGCCGCGGAGAGGTCCAGCAGCACCAGGGCACATGGATCTTTTTTGTCTGCCCTAAGTCTCTGGTCATCCAGCACAGAAAGCATGACCAATTCCGTGCTGTGATGAGCCCTGAAGCCGGCCTGGTTGTGTTCTAGGAGATGATTTTTTTCGAAGTGGCTTGAGAGTTGGGGCAGAACATGTTCGATTACCTTAGCCAAAAATGGCAGTTGTGAAATAGGCCTGAAATTTTTCAAGACCCTGGCGTCGGCCCCAGGGTTCTTTAGCAGCGGGATCAGGCGAGCCAACTTAAAGTCATTCGGGACCTGTCCTGTTTCAAGGGACCTATTGAGAAGGAAGAGTACATCATCCTCTATCCCTGGCAGAGCTAACTTAAAGATCCTAGGTGGACAGGGGTGCGCTGGCGATCCAGACTTCACTCGGCCCATCAATACTGTCAGAGACTCCCTGGTGAGAGGTACTAATGTTGTTAGTGGATGAGCAACCCGTGGTGGGGGTGGTAGAGGGTTACTGGGACCACTGAGACTGGGAGTGTGATCGATTTCCATCAGGAGATCCGATATTTTGTTTGTGAAGAAGGATTGGAATTTGTTACAGTCTTCTTGAGTAAAGGAAGGGATCTGTTATTTAGTTTTCCTCAGCTCTGTCAGGACCTTAAAAATGTCTTTCTGGGGGTCATGGGCCATGGCAATACGGTCCTCATAGAATTCGGCCTTCCTGAGTACAATAGCTGGTTTGTAAGCGGCAAATGCCCTTACGTATGCGGCCCGTGTGCTGGAGTCATACTCCTTGCGCCAGGCTCTCTCGCTCTGGCGCAGAGACCGTTTTAGTGACCTCATGGCCTCGTTAAACCATGGGGCCCCTTTTCCCCTATCCACTATTATCATCCTACTTACAGGTGCGACTACATCAAAGGCTTTTGTAAGCTTTTGTGATAGGTCTAGACTCACAGACTCTAAGTCATCTGTATGTCGAGTACGTGGGTGAGAAGCTTTTAGCGAGGATACTAGATACAGCGCTTATTCAAAAGTCAGCTTCCTCTTGAGTCGTGGAGGAGAGGAAGACTTTGTAAGCATGAGGCCAGTCCCCACCTGTATGTGGATTTTCTTCTGTTGAATGTCCAGATTTTCCTAAATGGCTTTGACAGGTGAAATAGAGGCTGGGGAAATCTTTGCAGTTTTCAGCTCAGCGGATTTTGGGTCCAAAGCTTTGGAGTTGGCGGAGTGAGGCGCTGTCGGCGTAGAGTTGGTGTAAGTCGACTGCTACTGAAGGTTAACTTGTGCCAAAATTGGTCTCAGTCCGGAGACATTGATGCCGTAGGTTTTAGCTTGGCATGTACATCCAGCTCCGGGCTCGGGCGTCCGCAACAGGTTTCCGGATCAGACCATGCCAAGTTTGTAGGTGTGGACCGTGTACCTCAGAGTCTACGACAGTGGAAGCCTACGGTCTTTTGGTCGGCTTGGAGTGGAAAGACAAGGGCTGCAGTACTAACAGATTGAGCAGATGGAAGCCGGATCTTTCGTTAAAAGCTGGCAGCTTGCTCCTGGGCCTGCTTATCGCCTAAAACATCCGTAGTGTTGTCTGTGGCTCTCTGAGACATCGAGGTAACAAGCCCTGTGGTCCTTAAGTGTTTTCTCAGACCTGAAGGATTTGCAAGTGTCTCAGTCAGATTCCCTGAGGTCTGGAGACAGGCAAAAGTTGCACACTGAATATTGGTCTGTGTGCAAGTAATTCACATTGCAACGTGGACAAAACCAAAAAGGCGTGCGTTCCATTACCAGTGGAGCATTTTTAGGAAAGCCGGTAATTATAATGAAGGTAGGCCTCGAAGGGCAGTGCCCTGAAGAGGTTTCGGTCGAAACGGCAGAATTTTCCAGGAAGGCACATATGTAGAAGCACGAACAAGAATATCTTCGAAGGAGATCGAAAAAAAAGCGAAAGTTGAAAAGAAACGAAGTTTAAACACGAAGAGGAGGCACACGTCCGAACTGAACGGCAGAGGAAAACCAATAGGACCGATGCCCATGCACATTACCACTGAGAGGAGGAGTCACTCGACCTCGAAAGACTTTCTAACAAAAACAACTAGCACAACTCTAGACTCAACACTAGATGGCAGGAGTATGTAGAGCATGTGTATCTGCAGCTACACAAGCCATTGAAGATGCAATTGCAACTCATTCAATTACAACTACTCTGCATCACTTCACTCTATGTTACTTCACCCTACTTTGCACCACTCTAAGCCACTGCACTCCACTCTTTGACACTGTACTCTACCCCACTCTGCAACACTTTACTCCACTCTATGCAATGCCACTCTACAAGATTCCACTCTGCGCCCCTTCACTGTCCAACACTCTACGACCTTCCACTCCTCCAAACTCTACCACACTTAACTATACTCTACGCTGCTCTGTGCCACTCCACAACACTCTACGCTGCTCTGTGCCACTCCACAACACTCTACGCTGCTCTGTGCCACTCCACAACACTCTACTCTTCTCTTCTCTGACACTCCACTCTACGCTATGACCTTGTGTATCCCTCTATATCCCTTCCTCTTTACTCTACACCACTCGAATCCACAACATTCTATGGCACTCTAAGACACTAAATGCAACCCTACTACACTCCATACCACTCTCCTCTACACCACAAACTTTTAGCCATGTTGAACAGCAGCCACACTGGTGTGCAATGTGGCTAAAACACATTAGCAAAGTCAACAGCTCTTGCAGAGGCAAGATCTATTGGCTTTGCCCATGCTTGTTTAAGGTAAAGAAGTGAAAGTACATGGCATCATGCTTTTCCTCCATAGAGCAAAGTAGTAAAGGATTAAAAAAATTATGTCCATGACAGAAAATTAGTACTACAGATACGTTTTTGTCATGATTAATAAAATGATTTCTTTTTGTTCACAGCTAGTTTTCGAGAATGGTCCACTACCAGGATGTTATCTCTCCATGCCTCATTCTTTGCACAAACATGGATAAATGAGAGGAGCCTTGTTCTACAAATCAGCAATGGACTTATTTTGTTTGTGACTATCAATGAGGCAGAGTCAAAGAAATTTGCAGGTTTTTGTTTGCTAGATCAGCCCAATTTTCCAGAAATTCAATTACTCAGAGAGGGTACGTGTGAATAGAAGGGGGGAAGTCGTGTTGGGGAGGAGTGTGTGGGTGGGAGTGTGTGGGTGGGTGGGTGGGTGGGTGGGTGTGTGTGTGTGTGTGTGTGTGTGTGTGTGTGTGTGTGTGTGTGTGTGTGTGTGTGTGTGTGTGTGTGTGTGTGTGTGTGTGTGTGTAGGGGTGGGTGTGTGGGGGTGGGTGGGTCGGTGTGGGTGGGTGTGTAAGGAGTGTGGGAGGAGCGTGTGTGGAGTGTGTGTGGAGTGTGTGTGTGGGGGGAGTGTGTGTGTGGGGGGAGTGTGTGTGTGGGGGGAGTGTGTGTGTGGGAGGAGTGTGTGTGTGGGAGGAGTGTGTGTGTGGGAGGAGTGTGTGTGTGGGAGGAGTGTGTGTGTGGGAGGAGTGTGTGTGTGGGAGGAGTGTGTGTGTGGGAGGAGTGTGTGTGGGAGGAAGGAGTGTGTGTGTGTGTGTGTGGGAGGAGTGTGTGTGGGAGGAGTGTGTGTGTGGGAGAAGTGTGTGTGTGGGAGAAGTGTGTGTGTGGGAGAAGTGTGTGTGTGGGAGAAGTGTGTGTGTGGGAGAAGTGTGTGTGTGGGAGAAGTGTGTGTGTGGGGGGAGTGTGTGTGTGGGAGGAGTGTGTGTGTGGGAGGAGTGTGTGTGTGGGAGGAGTGTGTGTGTGGGAGGAGTGTGGGAGGAGTGTGTGTGTGGGAGGAGTGTGTGTGTGTGTGTGGAGGAGTGTGAGTATGTATGGTAGAGTGAGTGTGTCTGTGTGGGGCGAGTGTGTGGGAAGGAGTGTGTGTGTGGGAAGGAGTGTGTGTGTGGGAAGGAGTGTGTGTGTGGGAAGGAGTGTGTGTGTGGGAAGGAGTGTGTGTGTGGGAAGGAGTGTGTGTGTGGGAAGGAGTGTGTGTGTGGGAAGGAGTGTGTGTGTGGGAAGGAGTGTGTGTGTGTGGGAGTGAGTGTGTGTGTGTGGGAGTGAGTGTGTGTGTGTGGGAGTGAGTGATTTGTAAAGGGCAGCAAATCACCATGAGGGTGATTTGGCGCTGGAGGTGCTGCTAACTTTGTAGCGATTCAATCAAGTACTTTCTTGAATTGCTGGATCAATGGGCTGGTTCCTGAAGTGCAAGGGAAGGTTGTTTCAAGCTTTGACCGCCAGGTGTGAGGAGGAGTATCCCCCACTGTTGATTCAACGGTTCAGGCGGGGTGTCTGCGAGGAAGAGGGAGGCGGATGTAGGTGCCTGGTTGGTTGGCGATGTTAGCTGGTCCTTCATAGTGCAGACCTTAGTATGGGTGGGTCAACATCTTTAACTGGCATCTCTTTTAGTTCCGAAGCTAGTGTAGCTTCTTAAGGTGAGTTGTGGTGTGGATTCGTCTGGGGAGGTCGAGTCTGGCCGCCGAGTTTTGTATTGTCTGCAATCTCCTTAAGGAGGCTTGGGGTGATTCCTACGTAAAGTGCATTCCCGCAGTCCCCCCTGCTGGTGACGAGAGCCTTCATGACGGTTCTTTTAGTGTTGACTGGGCACCACGGGAAGATCTTGCAGAGAATGCCTAGGGTGTGGAAGTACGTGGATGAGTCTGTGTTAATCTAGGGAGGGAGGGAGGGAGGGAGGGAGGGAGGGAGGGAGGGAGTGAGTGAGTGAGTGAGTGAGTGAGTGAGTGAGTGAGTGAGTGAGTGAGTGAGTGAGTGAGTGAGTGAGTGAGTGAGTGAGTGAGTGAGTGAGTGAGTGAGTGTGTGTGTGTGTGTGTGTGTGTGTGTTTCTACAAACATTTATTCAAAAGGAAAGAGTAAGAGACATTGTTAACCAATAGGCTGCGATTAAAAAGAATAATAAAATTGGCACTGTGCCATTAAGGACTTACAGCACCCCCTGTATACCATTATGCTCCACAGGTGACTGTTAGGTCAGGTCATTTTTATGGAAAAACGAAGGAATCCTGGTTACATAGCTTGTTTAGAGCTGCAACGGCTTTCGTCCGGAGATGTTGGCGGGTGGGTTGCTTATGACTGATGAGGATTCCTGGGATACTCGACATGGTCATCCTTTGACACCTACTCTGAAGAAGAAATTGACCGAATACTCAGCAGCCTAAAACCATCCAATCACCTCACTGACCCTCTGCCTGCTAACGCCGTAAAAGACTCCATCCCTTTGCTACTCCCACTCTGGACTAAAATTATCAATAGCTCACTACAACAAGGAACCATCCCGGACTCCCTCAAAGTTGGACAAGTTACACCTTTACTGAAGAAACCAACAGCCGACCCCACTGATCTAAACAACTAACGTCCGATTACCAACATTCCCACTCTCGCAAAACTTTTAGAAAAATGCGTCCAACTACAAATGACAAAGCACATAGAACAGTTTGATCTCCTCAACCCACACCAATCAGGCTTCCGAGCAGGGCACAGTACTGAAACCGCTATGACTCACATAATTGACGACGCCATCCAAATCTTAGATCAAAATAATACCTGCCTCCTCATCCTTCTTGATCTCTCTTCAGCATTCGACACAGTGAAACATGAGAACTTACTCGAACTCCTAAAGACAAGAATGGGCTTCTCTGGGACTGTGCTTCGTTGGTTCACTTCCTTTCTACACAACAGGTCTCAAAAATTCAAGAGCAAAAACCTGATGTCTTCCCCAGTACCGGTATCGTTAGGTGTCCCTCAAGGATCCTGCCTATCCTCTACTTTGTTCAACCTAGTTATGGGACTTCTCACTGCACTGCTACAAGCATCCAATGTACACTTTCACATGTACGCCGATGACACTCAAATATATCTCAAGTTACAATCCCCCAAAGACGTCCTGAGTCTGAATTCAACGATCAGAAGCACCCAATCTTGGCTGGCCGATAACCACCTCAAACTCAATGCTATGAAGACTGAGTTCCTTCTAATCTCACCTCCCACGAAAATATCTTCCGCACAAACATGGCTTAAGCACCTAACGTGTGTAAGATAAACAGGAGTAAACCCATGAACCACGTTGGGATGGGTGAGTAATGCAAAAAGAAACAATTCCCAACTGGTCTCAATAGAAGTCAATTAAATACAGTATGCAATTAGCATTACAAAGAACAGGACAGAACCAAGGAGTCTCAAAGACGTTTTTTTAGAATAAGCTTATTATTTAGCAGGTTTTTAGGGTCTTTCACATGGCTAAATACAGTTAAACAGCACTGTGTCGAGCAAATCATTTGACAACCGAAGAGGCACTTGGTGAATGGTGATATTTACAATAAGTGAAAGTGCAAGTGCTGGGGCTTGGACCCGGTTTTGGGCCACTATAAATGTCAATCCTGCAGCGTGTGTGAACTAACTTGCAACACTAAAATATTCAATTACAATGGAATATCCCACAAACTGAACCACCACTCTAACTGCAAGACTCAAAATGTAATTTACACCATCCGCTGCCCATGTGACCTCCTCTACATTGGCCAAACGACCCAAATGGTCAAACAAAGGATTATACAACACAAGAGCAGAATTAATTGTAAAGTACTAACTGCTCCACTAGTCATGCACTTCCTTGAAAAACAACATACTGACTCAGACTTGCGTTGGATGGTCATTGAAAAACCGACATTACCGGTTAGAGGTGGGAACATGACACATCTCTTAAACAGAGCTGAATGCAAATGGATCTCACGTGTTGACTCCGTCAACCGGGGACTCAATACCCTTGATGAATGGAACAGCACCATTACAGTATAATTATGTCAATCCTTATTGAAATGTACCCCTTGCCTACCCGTTTTCCCATCTGTTTCTTTCCCCTTCTCTCCCCTCCGTTCTCCCCCTCCTCACCTATCTCCATCCTCCTCTCCCTCTCTTCCCTTTCTTTCCCCCTCCCCCCTCCCCCGCTCTTTTTTTCTTTTCTTTTCTCTCTTTTTTCTTCCTTCCCCCCCCCTCCCCTTCCTGTCCTCCCACGTTATACATTATATATGAAACATGTATACTAATCCTCTGGTTTCACACCATAGACGTTCTTGGACACCATCTCTCTGTAATGCAAACGTAACAAGGCGTCCATGTAACTTCAAATTGATGTTAATTAGTTCCTTGATCCATCAGACCCCAGCCTTACATGTAATCCATTCTACCCTGGTTTTGTGATTACTGTGTCTGTGTAAATACACTTCAAATGTTTGGTAATTTTTATCTTCCACCTACTACCATAGGTTGTCTGTCATCTCATGCATCCATAGCTGCGAGGGCCTCTAAAACGTCCCCGGCCTGTACCTTCTTCCTGTTGACTTTCCGTTGCCACAGCAACCTGATGACACGTTTCCCCCTTCCCTCCGGCCACGCCCCTGACCTACCGGCCACGCCCCCCCCTGCCCTCGCGAGCCGTCTCATTTATTGTTTACAGCCCGCCGGCACCCTGTCGCTCCTGCATCCATTGCGAGCCTACCACGCTAGGAGAGCACTCACCGCCCGCTCCAGTCCATAAGTAATACAGGTACGTTGAACGACGGCTGTTTTGACAACCTCGCTCACCCTTGCGCGTTCGGCTATTTATTTTCCTTGACCGGCTCGTTAAGGCTCTTCCTCTCTGCCCACAGGCTTCCCCGCCGCTGACTCCCTGAAGCCACGATCAGGTAATCTTTTTATCCGGTTGCTCCATCCTTAGCAACTCGTTTGCCACGCTATAACTAACACGCTCCTTCCTCCCTCCAGCCCGCCCCTCCGCAGACCCAGACCGGAGGACTTGTCTCACGCAATCAGTGTATGCGTGCGCGGGTATGTACATGACCCTTCACCCCTGTTCACTCGCACTGACCCCACTCTCCTCACTCTCCCAATGAGATCCACTTAGGGCACACGGTAAATACACCTGTCCTTACTAGCCACACGCTATAGCCCTGAACCCAGTCATTACTTGGAGCTTTGATTACAACTCGGATGATTAGCTGCACGCCTTCACTCTTTACCTAGTCATCACTTGGAGCCGCTACTACCCTCACGGAACTGTTGTGTGCGCTCGTGGAGAATTACTTATTCATTCACCTTTTACTCTTATATCCACCCGCTAGAGCTCCCCACCTTCACCGGCTATGTACCTTAGCCCTAAACCTAGTCAGTCCCTTTTTTCCCCCCAACCCCCCCCCCCACCCATCACCGCCCAGTACCCCAGCCCCATACTTACCCGTCCTTTCTTCTTACAGCACTGCCCTCATCGACAACCTTGTCCTGATGACGATCCCGACTCACGGGGATCGAAACGCCGTCGACACTGCAGCATTATTTGTTGACGCATTTTACGTTTTGTGCTCCAAACAATTTATTGAATTTTGCTTCAAAGTAATTGCAACTTGAAACTGTGGAGCCATCACTGTACATATTTCTTGTCACTATGCGTCGTTCACGCTGCTCACTTTAGCACTTGCACTTTCACTTATTGTAAATATCACCAAGTGCCTCTTCGGTTGTCACATGATTTGCTCGACAGTGCTGTTTAACTGTATTTAGCCATGTGAAAGACCCTAAAAACCTGCTAAATAATAAGCTTCTTCTAAAAAAACGTCTTTGAGACTCCTTGGTTCTGTCCTGTTCTTTGTAATGCTAATTGCATACTGTATTTAATTGACTTCTATTGAGACCAGTTGGGAATTGTTTCTTTTTGCATTAAGCACCTAACAGCACTCAATGTCCAACCGACCATCGTGGACTCAGCAAAATCCCTAGGCATAACACTCGACACCAACCTCAACATGCAGCAGCATATCAGCAAGGCTACTAAGGGGGCGAACTTCCAAATAAATACCTTGAGGAAACTGAAACCCTTCCTCCCAGCAAAAGACTTCCAAACAGCAGTACAAGCTCTAGTCATCCCTCGCATAGACTACGGCAGCGTGGCCCTCTGCGGCCTCCCCCTAACGATAACTGCACCCCTCAGAGCCTCACTAAATGCAGCTGCAAGACTCATCACTGGATCAAAAAAGCATTCGCATATCTCCCCTGACTTCAAATCCTTGAACTGGCTGCCTCTTGAAGCCAGAATACAGCTGAAAATCGCCTGCATGACGCACAAGGCTATACACCTGAAATCACCCAGCTACCTCACTCATAAGTTGACAATTTCTGGTGGGTCCAGAACTACCAGGAGCACAAACAATCTTCTGCTGAAACCGCGAAGATTCCGGAAGGAAAAAACTTACAAACGCTCCTTCTCTGGAATGGCGCCCAGGATCTGGAACGCACTTCCTCCTGAAACGAGGCTCATCTCTTCCTCCCTTCTTTTTAAGAAAGAAGTCAAAAGTATCCTTATGGCTAAATACACTTGAACAATTCGTTTGATTTACATTGCGAACAGTATTACCAGTATTTTGTTATGATATTGCCTATATATTCCTATGCACGTGTGTTTTGACGTATATTAGTCTAAAGTGCTTAGATCCTTGCTCCCTCATATCATTTTTTTTTTCTCTGTTTCTGTATTTTTTACAGCGTTTTGATGGCCTACGCTCCAACTATGCCTTGCTACCTCATACCTGCACTATACGTACTATTTTTTATAATAATAATATTCTGTATTATTTACAGCGTTTTGATGGCCTACGCTCCAACTATGCCTTGCTACCTCATACCTGTACTATACGTAATATTTTTGCTATGTACATGAACTTGACGATCTACCTCCCTACTATGCCCCCTTGTTCCCCTACCCTCCACCTGCCTTTGTAAAGCGCTCTGTTATCTGCAAAGATCTTGTTTGCGCTATATAAAACTCTCAAAATAAATAAAAATAAAATAGTCAAAGGCACTGAACAGAATACAAAGGCAATCCCACACAGCACAGACTTGGACACAATAGAAGCTCTACTTAACCGAAAGGATTCTTCAAATCAGCCTGTCCTACTCAAGTATCTGCTTTAGCATCTGAATCCAAACAATAATGATTGGTAAAGGTATAAGCAGATTTCCATTCTAGCGGCTTTACAGATTTCAGAAATAGGTACAGAGCTGTAGTAGCAGCTTTCCCCCTTATAGTGTGTGTCTTAGGTCTAGCAGGTAAGGATTTGTTAGCTAGCATGTAGGAAAGGAGAAAACAAGAAACTATCCACCTAGAAATAGTTTGTATAGAAGATGCTGTAGGAGAGTAGGGTCTGCAATCCTATGATCACCCAGATTTTTGCTTTTTGCTGCACTGGTTTACGACTTTCCCTGGCTGTGGGCCTGCTAATCAGACCCACAGCCTAGCTGTTCTCTCTATCCAAATTGTACTCAGGTACTGAATTGGCCCTGGGCCCTCTCCAAGTCCCTGTACCCAGGGCTGAGGTGCACCCAGAAGTCTCCCAGGGGCTGAAGCATGTATTGTGCCACCCCTGGATTGACTAACTAAAACTGACACAACTGGCTGCACGACAGCTGGGGCAAGGTGGTGTACTCACCCTTTGCTTTAGATATAGTATACCTATATCTAACCCTAAAATGGACACACAGATCTCCTATCAGTCACTCCTATAGCAGGCCTTAACAATCCTGAAGGCAGAGTGCTTGGAATCGTGTGAGATGGTGCTCTAGCATGAGCTGAGCCTGTCTGCGGCTTTCGGGATCCATCCCTTAGCCGTTTCCATGATATCGCATACCATATACTCTTAAGTGCATTATAATCCTCGCGGTTATGTGCCAACTCTGGTATCGCTTTATCAAAACATGTCGAGTAAGGTGTCATACGAATTGGAATACTAACCCCTCGCCAATTCTGGCGACGGGGTTAGCATTCCACCCTTCTAGAGGGACACGACATGCCTGTAACCTATAACCCGGTTAAAAGTCAGACAGAGCCTTAGCATCCACAAAATGGATGCTGCCACCGAGACACAAGTCTGCCCTCCTGCTGCTGGGAGTCCTCCCAGAGCAGGAGATAAGGACAAAGGGTTTCCTGCCAGGGGCGGTGCCAGCACCGTCCCAGACAGGGTTTTGTGTATTGTAGGTAGGCAGGGCTTTAGAGGAAGGTGACTGCACGTGGCACCCCGGTGCTCACTGTGCATAGGCTGGCTGGAACCAGTTCCAGGGTCACTCCAGACCCTGTGCTGGGGAAAAGCCCGCCAAGGAAGTGGGTGTAACCACCCCCCTCCTGGTCCCACCCCTAGGGCAGGACCTAGTCGCGTGCCAGCCCCCTTTTACAGGATAAAGGTAGAGACTGGCCCCCTTCCAAATCAGATCATCTTTGAATCCTGAAACTACTTTCTGCGAAAGGAACTCAAGACTTCTTCCTAAGATTTCTCCCTTGTGACTAAGGAGTAGTCACCCTGCACCCGCAGGCACCATCTAAGAACACTGCGGTCTGCTGTAAGTCCTTCCTCCGGAATCCGACTGCCCAGCTCGACGAGAACCGGCTTCCCTGGCACCTCTGACCTCTACCCACCTCTACAGCCCAGCTGAGAACCGTGGGTGCGACGAGACCTCAAGGGACCGGCCATCTGCAAGACTGCACGACTTCTTTCCAGCAAGCCCACCAAGTAATCTACTGGTGAGTGCTTTGGGGTCCGAGAAGCCCCGACTCTGAGCAGCTCCAGCTCCGAAGTGCAGCCCCCCAGCATCTCCACGATCTGCGTGGGGCCCTTCTGCTTTCCGCTGCTCACCGCGTTGTTTGGCTACTAGCCCGTTGGCTTGTGGCCTTCCTGACGACGCCCGACGACATTTCTGCTGCTGGTCTGGTTGCTCCAGACTGGCCCTTGCTCCCTTCCCGAAGAGGAGCACCCTGGACCCTCCTGGTCCACTCAAGACGCCATTTTGAGTCCACCGCGTGGGCTTGAATTAGCCAAGGCTTGTTGCCCAATCCTGGGTAACTTCGACGCCAACGACTTCATCCTTCGTGGGACAGCTCGCACCTCCATCCTGGTCGCCGACAACGCCTCCTGGTCCGAGAGACTGCAGAGCCCAGCCGCGCCCACTCACCTGACTGCGGTGACTTCGCCCGGTGCCATCCTGGTGCCCACTTAATCACTGGCTAGTGATTCAAGAACTTGGTCCCCTCTGCTTTCAGGTTTTCTTCTTCCTTGATCCAGGCTTGGATCCATCGAACTTTTCTTCACTGGTCGCCTGCCAGCAACTTCTTCCTTCCAGGCTCCTGGTCCGGCAACGAGATCCCCGACGTCTTTTCAGACCTATGCAGCTGCAGCCCCTGGGCTAGGTAACTTCGGCACTCCGGTGTCCCAGCATAGCCTCACTATCCAAGGGTCAGGATCCACTGTCATTTTCTCCCTACCAGGTCGGGTTCGCCCGTGAACACTAACTTTGTGAATTCTAGCTTCCATAGACTTTGTCCCGCATCCCGCGTGAGAGTGCACACTCTGCACCCGAGTCCCCTAGGCCTCCTAGTAGTAATCTAACGATTCCCTAGTCCAGTCCTAGCGAATCCAAAGCCTATTAGAACTGTTACTTACCTGCTAGTAATTCGCATTCCACTTTTAGCGTATATGGTTTTTCGTGCCCCTCGGGCATTTGTGTAACGTGCTAACTTAAAAGTATTTTCGTAAGAGTTTTGTTGTGTGCTTAGCACCCTGTCCTCATAAAGAGTACAGGGTTGTTGTGATTCTAATAAATACATTGTTTATTTTCATAACACTTGTGTGGTGTCCTTTCACTGGGTGTTCTAGGGGTAATGTGATGGTAAAACAGCTGGCTTAACACTCCCTCTAGAGTCTTAGCCTTAGACTGCTCGTATCCATGCTACTAGGATAGCTGGTCTATAAGGTTGACTTACAACCAATCATCAATAAGGGTTGTTTGGACTGATATATAGTGATCACTAGAATAGTGAGCACTGCACATCAGGCCAACTTCTCACAGATGCCAAAACCGTTTTCCTAAGACCATAGTTCACAAAAAGGTGATCCGATTTCATGATATTTTTAGTATTGTTTAAGTAGTACTTGAGCACTCTTAATATCCAGAGACAGTAACGACCTTTCAGCTGGATTGGAGGGGTTAGAAAAGAAAGTAGGTAGATATTCTGGTTAAAGAGAAAATCTGAGACTACCTTGGGGAGGAAAATGGGCTGAGTTCTCATCACCACTCTATTGGAGTGCAACAACGTGTACGGTACCTCAGAACATAGGGCTTGCATTTCACTTACCCTACAGGCTGAAGTGATGGCCACAAGAAAAAACACTCTCCATGTGTGTTGCTGCAAAAAGGCTTTATTTATCAGTTCAAATGGAGGACCTATCAATTTGGAAAGGAAGATATAAAGTTTCCATGGAGGGGAAGGTGTCCTAAATGGAGGGAACACCTTTCAGAGACCTTCTAATAAAGATTTCACCACTAGAACTCTGAAAAAAGAGGTTTATGAAGGAGATTTCCCCTAGAGGCCGTAATGGCTGCAAGGTGTACCTTAATTGAAGAAAACTGCAGTCATTATTTAGCCAAATGTAGAAGACATGGGATCATTACACCTGCAGTACATACAATTGGATTGAGATTATTTTGTGTACACCATATATAAAATATTTTGCATTTGAAAGCAATAATCTTCTGGTGGAAGGCCTCTTAGCCTCTCTGAGAATGTCCATATGTAGGCTGTCCTGTTTTCAGTTTTTTATTTTTGGTAAATTCTGGTGGGGTTTTTTCAGTGTTTTCAATATATTAAAAAACAGTTTTCAGTGGTTACACATTTTCACGCCACTAAAAACAGAAAAAGTGTTTTTCCGGTGTTTATGGAAAGTTTTGATTTTATCATTGATTGTTTTCTGCACTGAAAGAACATGGTATATAGACAGTGTACGTATAGTGTATTTGAGGTCCAAAGAGATTTTTGCAAATTAATCTTATTGTAGTACACCATACAATACTTCTTCAGTGAGTCTTTGGTCATGTGTGCTTGCGCTTTCCTTCCCATGTAAACATTTGTAAAAGGCCCTCTCAGCATTCATAGCCCTTGGGCTGAGAACCGTCAGCTAAGGGACACAGGTGGGATGACTCTTTCTTTGATGCCACATAAATCACAAAATGATAAATATTTGCGTTTTAGTTCCTGGGCATAAGAAAACAGTGCACCAGAATGGACTAAAAAGTCAATAGCATCCCTCATTAACTCTGAAGATTGTAAAGATGCTTTCAGCATACCCTCTAACAAGTGGCAAGGATCTCCTACAGGGAATCACTTCAGCTCGGGTATCAATTTTGACAGGTCATCACACAAAATTTGTATATACATAGCTGAATCACTGCAAATACAAACAATATCACTCCAATCTTTGTTGAACTTGGAAAGAACCTTTTTTGCAGAGCATAACAAGTGACACTGCGTTCCATGTTTTCCAAAAGTCTGGTGTCACTTTTTCATCACTATCCCAGATGCTTGGTGATATATATACTTGTCACTATACCTTGCATTTAATGTTTAAAGCCTGAGGTGTTGGCAATTCACCTACTATCAATACTGACCCACTAGAAACTATGGTCTGATGTATTAAGGGTTTTTACCCATTCTCTGTGGGTAAATGTGATGACATATTAGGAAAGATTTTTATGAAACTAGCCATTTTACCTATCAGTGAAAGAATCAAATGCAGCCAAAATATCAAATATGAGTTTGATATGTCCTGATTCTCTACAGTTTATAAAATAATTAAACTAGACCTAAAACATGAAACTAAACCCTGCATCTTTAGACCAAAGGCCATAAAACTGAAAAAAAGTAAAAGGAAGAAGAAACAATATTTTAGTGGCATCCCTAAAGAACAAAACTCAAGCAGAATAATGTTAGCCAGTCTTTCTTACTGCTAGCTTGTATAACAAAGTTACATTGTATTGACCCCCTTCAGTAAGAACAAAATGACTCTTTCACTTTCTTTTTCCTTTCTTTGAATGGCATTTAGTTTGTGGTTGGCTGGTGTTTTTTCAGTGTTTATATGTTTTCACCGGTGAGGGCTATTTTTCTTTCAGTGGGGTTTTATCAGTTATTATAGGTTTAAACCTAAAACCCCACAGCCTATCCATATGTTATTTAGAGAGACCTAAAGAACAAGTTACTTACCTTCGGTAACGCTTTTTCTGGTAGATACAGTATCTGCCTGTGGATTCCTCACCTTGTGAATATCCCCCTTGCGTCAGCAACGTTCGGAAAATTCTTTGTAGCACGCCGGCGTGGACGACGTCATGGGAGCACGGCATCGCGAGCGACTTTGTCTGACGTCACCAACTCCTTATTAGACCCACGTCGGCATGATGACGTCAGTTCCACCCTTTTTTGATTGCCTTCGAGGCACCCGGACGGACCAACAGTAAATATACATATATACAGTGTACACAGTACATACAAATCAAAACTGCACACAAAGTGTGTAGCAAAGGTATCAAAAACCAGAAGTATAAATACATAAACCCAGGTATAGCAGAGCGGACAACGGGGAGGCGGGTGGGTCAGTGAGGAATCCACAGGCAGATACTGTATCTACCAGAAAAAGCGTTACCGAAGGTAAGTAACTTGTTCTTCTGATAGATACATCTGCCTTGTGGATTCCTCACCTTGTGAATAGAGTCCCACGGCAGTCCCCACTCCAGGAGGAGGGCGTCCACTCTGCTATACCAGGAAATCTCGGAGGACAGAGCGCGCGAAGTGGCCGTCCCTCCTCACCTCGGTATCCAAGCAGTAGTGCTTCGCAAAAGTGTGGAGGGAGGCCCAAGTTGTGGCTCTGCAAATGTCCTCAACAGGAACACCTCTAGACAAAGCGGATGTTGCAGACTTTGCTCTAGTTGAATGTGCTCTAATACCCTCAGGAGGGTCCTTACCGGCCAGAGAGTAGCAAATCTTGATGCACAGGATTATCCACCTGGAAAGTGTGCGCTTGTGCACCGCTCTGCCCTTTTTGCAGCCAGCAAAACCCACGAAGAGCTGATCATCAACACGATAGTCTCTAGTCCTATTGAGATAGAAACTGATTGCTCTCTTTGGGTCCAAGCGATGAAGTCTCTCCTCCTCCTTGGAAGGGTGAGGGGGAGGATAAAAGGTAGGGAGGGAGGGTAATGGATTGTCCTAGATGGAAGGGAGTTACCACCTTAGGAAGAAAAGCAGCCCTGGTCCTGAGAACCATTCTTTCAGCATGAATGGTCAAGAATGGGGGCTTGGAACTAAGAGCCTGAAGCTCACTTACCCTCCTTGCCGAGGTAATTGCAACCAAGAAGACCGTTTTAAAAGAAAGAAGCCTCATGGGACACTTGTGCAAGGGTTCGAAGGGAGAACCCATCAAATAGGTTAACACAAGATTCAAATCCCAATGAGGAACAACAAAAGGAGTAGGAGGGAACTTATTAGTGAGACCCTTCAAAAATCTTAAAACCACAGGAGACTTAAAAAGAGAAGGCTGATCCAGCAAACAAAGAAATGCCGTTAAGGCCGAAAGATACCCCTTGACTGTGGCAACAGCAAAACCTTGCTGCGCCAGAGAAAGAGCAAACTGTAAAATGTCATACGAATGAGCCTTCAAAGTGTCAACAGCCCTCTCCCCACACCAAGAGACAAATTTAGACCACCTATAAGAATAGATGGACTTAGTGTATTCACGCCTGGCAGAAAGAATGACATCCACCACATCGTGAGGGAGAGAAAAGGAATTCAAGTTGCCCCGTTCAATCTCCAGGCATGAAGGTGTAATGTCTGGAGGTGGGGGGTGTAGAACTTGCCCCTCCATCTGAGAGAGGAGGTCTGCCCTGAGAGGGAGACAGAGCGGCGGGTGGGAGGAGAGGTGGAGAAGGTCCGTGTACCACACCCTTCTTGGCCAATCCGGGGCGACCAATATGACTTGGGCCCGGTCCCGGCGAATCTTCCTCTGTACCCAAGGAATCAAGGGTATGTTAGGAAACGCATAAAGAAGATGATTTGCCCAACTCAACTGAAACGCGTCCCCCAAGGCTCCTTGCATCGGATACTGGAGACTGCACAATGACAGGCAATGAGCATTCTCGCGAGTGGCGAGCAGGTCCACCCGAGGAGTCCCCCACATCTGAAAGATGTGAACAACCTCCGGATGGAGCCTCCACTCGTGATCGGCAGAGAACTGCCGACTGCACGAACGTTCAGAACTCCGGCCAGATGATTTGCCATCAGACAAATCTGATGGTCCTGAACCCAGGACTAGAGACGCAGAGCCTCTCTGCAGAGACACTGCGACCCCACACCTCCCTGTTTGTTGATATACCACATCGCAGTCGTGTTGTCCGTCAGGACTTGAACCGACCTACCGCGAAGGGAAGGGAGGAAGGCCTTGAGCGCCAGACGTATCGCCCTCAACTCTAGAAGGTTGATATGAAGCAACCTTTCCTCTGGAGACCTTTGATTTCCAGATCCCCCAGATGAGCACCCCACCCGAGAGTGGATGCATCCGTTATCACTGACAACCGATGGAGGTAGCTGGAAAGGCTTTCCTTGAGACAGATTGCCTTCCACGCTCCACCATGACAGATCCGCTGAAGTTTCCCTGGAGATCCTCACTAACTCCCTGAGATCTCTGTTGTGCTGAAACCACTGCCTGCGGAGGCACCACTTGAGTGCCCTCATGTGCCAGCGTGCATGGTTGACCAACAGAATGCAGGAAGCCATCAGACCGAGCAGACGAAGGACCTTCAGGATTGAAACAACCGCTCCATTATAGAATAAAGGAATCATTTCCTGTATGTCGCGAATCCTTTGAGGTGGAGGGAATGCACGACATACAGAAGTGTCCAGTACCGCACCTATGAACAGGTTGCGCTGGGAGGGCACCAGGTGAGACTTGGGTACATTTATCGAAAAACCCAACCTGTGCAACAACTGAGTTGTCTCTTGCAGATGATGGAGCACCTTCTGTGGCGACTCCGCCTTGATCAGCCAGTCGTCCAGATACGGGAATACAGGTATTCCCGACATCCTGATATGCGCAGCCACCACTGCCATCACCTTGGTCAAAACTCGAGGCACAGTAGTAAGCCCAAACGGAAGGACCGCAAACTGGTAGTGCTGCGATCCCACCGTAAAACGGAGATACTTTCTGTGCGACTTCAGAATGGGGATGTGAAAATACGCATCCTGCAAGTCGATCGACACCATCCAGTCTTCTTCCATCAGCACCTGAAGAACCTGTGCAAGTGTGAGCATTTTGAACTTCTCCTGCTTGAGATAGAGGTTCAAAATTCTGAGGTCCAGGATAGGACATAACCTGCCATCTTTCTTGGGAATCAGGAAATACCGGGAGTAGCACCCCTGACCCCTTTCCTGCTCTGGAACCACCTCTATCGCACCTTTTAAACCGTGCCAGGACTTCTTCCTGCAGGAGAAGCAGGTGGTCCTCCAAACAATAACCTTGGCAAGGAGGGTAATTGGGAGGGAAAAGGAAGTGCATACCCATTTTCTACGAGATTGAGAACCCAAAGATCTGATGTAACCGATTCCCAATCCCGTAGAAAATGAGTAAGCCGACCCCCTACCGGACCCGCATGATCCGGAATGGCGGATCTAGGGCTGCTGAGGGTGGGGGTTGATTGTTAGAGGGGGAAGTAGAGGAGGAGGAGGCTTGGCTTCCACAAGCACGACCCCTTTGTTTACCTCTGTATGATCAATACAAAGGGTTCTGCTGCTGCTGCTGGCCTTGTTTATAGGAACGAAAAGTGGATCTACCGAATCCCCTAAACTTCCTAGTGGTAGAACCTCTAGCCTGCAGGCCCAAAGACCTTGCCGTTGCCCGGCTATCTTTGAACCTCTCCAAGGCTACATCCGCCTTTTTCCCCCAAAGAGGCCTGTTCCGTCAAATGGCAAGTCCAATAAAGTAGATTGTACATCTGCCGAAAAATCAGAAGATTTCAGCCATGCGGCCCTTCTGGTGGCAACAGTAGAGCCCATAATCCTGGCCACAGAGTCCGCCGTGTCCATGCCACTCTGAATTACCATGCGGGCTGCAGCCTGAGTATCAGAGACTACCTCATTGAAGTTCTTTCTATCTTCCTCTGGAAGCTTAGCTGACAACTGCTTCACAGAGTCCATCAATGCATGAACATATCTCCCTAGCAGGCAAGTAGCATTGGTAGATTTTAGAGCCATGCTACCCGAGGAGAAAATCTTTTTTGCAGACTGATCCAATTTTTTAGAGTCTTTATCCGCTGGCACCTGTGGAAAAGAACCTGCAGACCTGTTGGAACAAGCGGCCTGCACAACCAGACTTTCCGGAGAAGGATGTAAAGAGAGAAACTCAGGGTCACCAGGTGCCACCCTGTAACGTCTTGCCACCGACCTGGAAACCGCAGGAGCAGTCAAAGGTCTCTTCCAGACCTCCATTATTGGCTCAGTCAAAGCCTCAGTAAATGGGAGTGTAGGCTCTATAATAGATGAAGGCGAATGTAAAACCTCCGTGAGGATGTTAGGCTTGTACTCAACAGTAGGCAAAGTCAGATTGAGCAGATCCGCAGCCTTCCTAATTACAACATGGTAGGGTGCCACGTCCTTAGATGGTGCATCAGAAACTGATGGCAAACCCCACTCAGGAGAGAGTTCCAGGCCACTAGCACTATGCAGGTACTCAAAACAGTCCCCTTGATCCAGAAATTCTCCTTCCTCTACTTCAGGATCTTCATACTCTTTTTCCTCCAAGAGGCGCTGAGCCCTGCACCTCGACCACTCCAGACGAACCGAAGTCGACGGATCCGGTAAAGACTCCAACGGAGCCAGAACCGGCGTCGAATGAGGAGCCGGGGCAGCTGGAGGACGAGACTCACGAACCGGCATGGCACCTCGATCCAACTCACGAGGTCGTTCCGGAGTCGGCGAAGCCGTATGCGGAGTCGACGACCTCGGCGGCGCCGTACCGAGCCAAGGTGTATAAGGCGTCGGCATGAACGGCATAAAAGGTGCCGGAGCATAAGCATGAGGGACGCCCAAGTTATAAGACAATGGACCCATGGGACCAGCCGGTGCACCAGTGGGGTACATTGCCCTCGCATAAACGCCAAACATAGCATTAAGGAAATGCGAGAGGTCCTGTCCAGGACCAGGAAAGGGAGGGTACGAACCCGTCGGCCGCTCCGAAGGAGGCTGCTCCGGCATCGGTTCATCCAGGCCCTTTAGATTCTCAGGGACTTCCACCGGAGTCGGAGCCCGAGGAATCTCCTCATCTCCTTCATGCTCCGAAGAATGGTGCGACTCCGGATCCGGTTCTTGCTCCGGAACAGGGGAACCTCCAAGAGACTGCAAAGGAGAAGGAGAAACAAAGTCTTTGTGATGTTTTCGAGACTTACTCTTCGAATCCAAAGACTCTTTGCCAGAGTGATGTCTAGAGCTATGCTTCCTCCTCTTGTACTTTTTCTTCAAGGAGCCCGAAGCATGACCCGAGGCCGACTTGGATCCGGACCTCGACCTCTCTCTGGACCTCGACCTCGCTCTGGACCTCGATCTCGAAGCCGATCCCGACCTAAACTTCGATCGCGACTTCTGCCTCGACCTCGAACTTCTAGACGTCGACCTCGAAGACCTTCCAGCCTCTCTTCCTTTCACCTTCGCAAGCAGAAGCTTAGCCTCCCGCTCTCGCAAGGCCTTAGGGTTCATCTTGAAGCAGGATCGACAGTTTTTAACATCATGGTCCAATCCAAGACACCACAAACAATCGTCATGCGGATCGGTAATTGACATCATTCGGGCACACAATCCGCACTGCTTGAACCCAGTCTTCCTCGACGACATCCTCGGCGAAGAAGAGACACTCGACAGAGAAACAGTAACACAAAATAGCAACAAGTTACTATCTGAATCACAGAAGATCTCAGAAACCGTTACGTCGACGCGGAAAAAAGGGAACTGACGTCCTCACACCGACGTGGGTCTAATAAGGAGTCGGTGACGTCAGACGGAGTAACGCGCGATGCCGTGCTCCCATGATGTCGTCCACGCCGGCGTGCTACAAAGAATTTTCCGAACGTTGCTGACGCAAGGGGGATATTCACAAGGTGAGGAATCCACAAGGCAGATGTATCTATCAGAATGTCCATATTGGAGAAATTCAAGAGCCATGATGTCAAGTTCAGGGATGGGAGGTTAGGATGTAGTATCTGTCCTCTGAACTCTAACAGCAGATCTTGTTGCACAGCAACCTCTTGCGAGGCCTGTCTGACAGATGTAGAAGGTCCATGAACAACCATTGGCAAGGACATTCTGGTGCTATTAGTATCATTCTGGTCTTTGATTGATGCAGACAGACTCACTGCTGGAATGAGAGGAGTTGGTGTAAATATATAGAGATAAATAGAGACATTTCCAGACCAACTTATCAAAAGGGCATTCGCCTTCAACAATGGTTGGGCAAATCTGGAAGCATAGTTGTGACATTTTCTGTTTACATCTGCGAACAGATCTATTTGAGGATATCCCCATTTGTGAAAGAAGTCTTGTAACACCTCTTCGTTGAGAATCCAGTCGTGATTTTCTTCGAAGTGTCGACAGAGAGAATCTGCTATCATGCTTTGAACGCCCGCCTGGCAGGTGAATGGCTATTATCCCGTTTCTGGCTAGTAGCCATTTTCAATTGGTTTGAGCATTGAGAGACTGAGGGAGCGAGTGGGTGGGTTCCTCCCGGTCTGTTCAGGTAATATATAGAGGTTGTGCTATCGGTTAGAACAATGATGACATTGGTTGAGATAATTTGAAAGAAAGATTTTAGAGCAAGGTGAACTACTCTTAATTCCAGCATGTTGATGTTGTAAGCCCTTTCCTTGTCTGACTAAACACCCGGAGTTTGAAGGGAACACATGTGAGCTCCCCATCTCTGAAGGGAGGTATCTTCGAGTAGTATCTAACTTGGTGGGTCCGGATTGAATGGTATCCCAAACATTAGATTCTTCCACTGAGAACACCATGGGAGAGACTGGTGTGCAACCTGAGATATGGTCAGCTTGTCTTGCCAGCTCCGAAGGTCACTCTTGCGGACTGTGTGTAAATTGTCTTGCGGACTGTGTGTAAAGTGTGCCTCTCCACCACCAAAGGGTAGTGACATTTTTGTACTAGGCATGCTGTAGACCAGCGATACTCAAAGTACGGCCACTCACACAGCCACACACTCACCCATACAGCTACTGAGACACCCAGTTATTCACCTATCCAGCAACTCCCACACCTACTCACTCAAAGCCTCTCAACAGAGCCACTTCCACATACAACCATACACCCAGCCACTCACTCACCTATACAGCCAATCCCAAACACTCTTCTATACAGCGACTCACACACCAACTCACTTAACAAAACCCTCACTCAATCAGCCACTGACTCACCCATACAGCCATTTACACACACAGTCACTAACTCATACAACCAGACACACACACACCCATAGTCACTGACACACCCACTTATACAGCCACTCACACACCTGTCCAGCAATCAGACACCAACACACACAGTAAATCAAACTACGTTAATAAAAAGGAATCACTGAGTAGTACACAAAGTATACTAATTCAACTTTTGTGGTACCTTAGTATACAAGTTTAACACAAAAACTTTTAGAAAACACTCACAATCACTGGAGGTCACCAGCAAGGTCACTGAGCGTGTCATATGTGAGATCATACGCAGTGCCTTGCTGGGCGTAAATTATTGCTAGCTCAGATAACTAGAACTGCAGAATTTTCTATGGAAAACAAATTGTAATATATATATATATATATATATATATTATCCACCAATTCGTTCATTTGGAAGTGCACTCTTTGCACGGTTGGTGCTGGACAGTAGGGATGAACGTCCCCCTACTATAAATTATTCACCAAAAGAAAATAATGTCCGCACTCGCTCAATTTGATAAGTTGGGTTTATTCAACAGGGACTTCAATACAGCCCCCTTCACCTACACGTTTCGACCGCGTTTCGACCTTACGAAATTTGATTAACATCGCATGGGTAGAAGGATACCAACTTGCAACCATCGATGTAGTATCATTATACACTTCTATAACTCACAGCATGGGCCTAACGGCAATGGAAATCTTCAAACAAAAACCCCTGGAATTACAGCACTGGCGGATGATCAAAGAAATGACAGAACTATGTCTGAATAATAACATCTTTCTTTTTAACAAGACATATTACGCTCAACGATGCGGAACCGCCGGGGGGCGTGGCTACGCGCGCAATAGCGGAGGACGCGCTAGGGTAGAGCTCCGTGCCGAGCTCCCCTTCCCTGGGCCAATTCTCCGCCAAATTTGCCCGCAGCCGCCAGTAACTTCAAGCGGACCCTCACGGAGCGATAATCGGCACCTGGGCCGACTTTGTCTGTGAAGACCCGGCGCGGCTGGCACCGGTCTTTCCTGTGGCCCGCTTGCGGGGCCGGCAACTCCCAGACCGGCGGGGCGACCACGAGAGGCCACGGCTCGGGCCTACCGAGTAGGCCCCGAAAATCAGACGCCGGCCGGGACAGGGGCGGGCCCCCCGGAGACCGCAACTGAGAAGCGGAGGAACCCTAGCTGCCGGAGGCCGTACCCGGCGCGCTGCTGCCCACCTGCCAGGGGCCTGATCAGAAGGCGGAACGGACACCATACTGCACCCGTCCCACCGCTGGGAGCCCGGAGGTGAGTCGCCATTGCTTGGCTGGGAGGAGACGCACGTGGTGGAGCTGCGACCCTGAGCTGGCGACCGGAGACCCAGCGCGGCCTGCGGCGATCCCTCCAGTGGCCCCCAGAGAGGACTGTGCCTTCCACAACTGGCGGAGGGGACGCGGAGGCGTGGAAACCGGGATTGACTAGTGGGCCCCAGCCTGCGACATCCGCCCTGCAGCGAGCGGCCTCCCCGGAGGCCGCCACCGACCTAGGGGAACATTTGGGCGGCTGGGGGCCCGGATTACGGAGTGAGCCTGCCTGGCCCCCTCACACCTGTGAAAAGGGTGACAGAAACCCTAGGAAGACCTGACGGAGCGACTGGGACGGACCCCCGGGCCTCCACAGAGAAGCTGCCGGGTGGCAGCCGGTGCCGCTTGTGCCCTGCGGGCCCCCCCCCTCAGACTTTGTGACCGCAGTCCAGCCGAGCAAATTGACCGTTGGGCGGCTGCAGCTGGCAGGCCAACTGGTCCCCTGCGCAGGGGGCCCGCAACACCACGAGTGGCATAATTTTCCATGTCCCAGACCCACATCGAGAGCGGGACGGCGGGGGCAGACCTGGGGCAGTGAGAGGCAGGGTCCAGGCTGGTGACCCTCGGCGAGAGCACCACCGGAGGAAGCTGCTGATTCGAACCCAGAGACGACCTGGTGAGGGAAGCAAGTGGGGAGCCGGCGGACTGCTTAAGAGACGCTGCCTGGCACACGGGCCTGCCGCGGGAACACCCCTCTCCCGCGCCATCTGGAATACAGGCAGGGCGGCTCCGCACATGTCCGGCGGAGTGAGGACGCGTACTGGGACAGGGGGAGCCCCGCCGAAAGGAAGAACAGGCAAGTCGCAGAGCAAGATGGCCGCCGATCAGGTAACGGCGCGGCTGGATAGCGTGCTCGCGGCTATGGAGCGCATGGAACAGTCGCTGCAGCAGACCAGATCATCCCTGGAGTCAAAAATAGACAGTGTCGCGATTGACCTCACCCACCTGCGAGACGACCACAGGAAACTTACCGACCGGACCAAGGCACTGGAAGGAGTGGTGAAAGAACTTGAGCCCAAAGTCACTCAGACGGACAAGCTAGTGCAGGACCTTCTAAATAGAGTGGACTTCTTGGAAGACAGGGCTGAGGATGCGGAAGGAAGGGCGAGACGCAATAACATTAGACTTGTGGGGGTCCCGGAAAATTGGGAAGGGAACCGACCAGCACAACGAGTGGAGGACTGGCTCAGGGACCTACTACCCACGGACATACTTTCGCCGCACTTTGTAGTGGAGAGGGCGCACAGAGTTCCGACGAGGCCCCGCACCACAGGCATGAATCCTAGGCCACTCCTTTTCAGGATCCTCAATTATAGGGACAGAGACACAGTGCTGCGGGAAACCCGACGACTTGGGGAAGTCCGCATAGACAATGCCAACATAATGTTTTTCCCGGACTACACTGACCAAGTGCAACGTCAACGGCACGATTTCCTAGAGGCCAAGCGGAGACTCAGAGACGCGGGCTTAAAGTATTCCCTCCTCTTTCCTGCCAAGCTAAGAGTGGTGGCGCGGGACAAAACCTACTTCTTTAACACTCCTGAAGAGGTCTGTGAATGGCTGGACAGCGGCATAGAAACTACGCCACGGCAGGCACCAGGAAACGGGACGAGGCCGAGAGCACGAGGACCGCGCCGCCGCCGTGGGAACAGAGGTCAGCAGAATAGGCGCCCGGAGGAACCATCGCGCCACTCCCCGCCAGCAGATCAAATGCTCGAGGAACAACGGGATGCACTCCGCAGAATCTCCCAATTGAGCAATTCGCCAGGATCGGAGGTCGCTCTAGACCCTGGCCAGCAGATAATCCCTAGCGATGATGAGGCCATTTATGGGATACCAGACTCCCAGGTATCTGTGGAACTCCCAGAGGTCACGCCGCAGACGGCGGACATGCTCCACTGATGGCGCTTACACACAGATCGGATGCCCTGTTGCACCGACGGGGATGGAGCAGTGATTGAAGGGACAGCCGGACGAACTGCACACTGGTCTTCTGCCGGACTGGCTCCCAGGATCTGGGCGGTAGTTGGCTTGTTCTTCACACAGTGAGTACTTCCCCCAGACTCATGGCCCCCGAGGGGGCAGGAGGGTGGCGGAACAGTATTGCCATGATTGCCCCTCCTCACCCCCCCCTGGCCTGTGTCACCACCTTCCCCAGCTTTGCTAACTGGTAGGGGGATGCAGTAACCCTCCAACACCGCATGACTTTTCCACACTGAATTAACGGTGGGTCGGCGGGCATATACTCGCCCTCTACATAGACTGGCCGAAAGGGTGGGTCCCCTCATGGGACTGTCGACGCCAGGACCTGGTGCATTGATTATGGCTACATATACACTAACACATAAGGCCCAGGGAAGGGCTCTGATCTTCCTTATCATATACCTAATTGAACCGTCCGGACCGTGATTAGCACACGATCCCCCCCAGACTTGAAAAGTTGTCCCTCTCCTTTTGAGGATATGGACGGTGGCCCGTTTCGCTACTGCCCTTTTGGTATTTTAGGGGAGTTTCCCCATTGTTGGTTTTTGAAGCTAATTGTTTTTTTCCCCTTTATTGATGTCTTCCCGAAATTTGTGTGTGGTGCGGGGGGTGTCCATGGGAGAATTGAAGGTGGGAGCACGGTGGAGGGGCGCTAGGCGGATGTTTGTGGGGGCGGAGGAGGGGAGCATACTATGGCATGATGACGACGAACAACATATGCACCTGGAATATTAGAGGTATGCACACTTCAACACGCCGTTATCAGATATACTCATACTTGAAAAGGCACCAGGTGCAGATTGCACTCCTGCAGGAAACACACTTGAACAAGGCAGAGGTGGTCGCACTGCGGCGTAGGTGGAGGGGGCAATTGTATGCTACTGAGTACTCCTCGTTCGCCCGGGGAGCGCTGATATGGGTGAAGCCAGGTACCCCCTTTGCAATGACTGATGTCCAAACTGACCCGGAGGGCAGATATGTGTTGGTGAGGGGCCGCATTGATGGGCAACCTATAGTACTAGCATCCATATACTCTCCGAACACGGAACAGGGGGGCTTCTTGGCACGCGTCTCAGAGAAGCTGGCGCCTTGGCACGGAGTCCCCTGGGTTCTGGGGGGGAGACTACAACACGGTGCTGGATCCCACACTGGACCGCTCGGCCCCGCCTAGACCCGATGCCACATCCCTGGGAGCCACAAGGTCGCTCACCCAATGGGCAGCACGATGGGACCTAAGGGATGCCTGGCGCGCACATAACCCTAACACTAAAATATACTCCTACTTCTCAGGGGCACACTCGTTACATGTCCGCCTAGACAGATATATGGTGTCCTCGGAACTGTTGCCACACATAACGGATTCGCAGTACCTGGGCAGGACGCATTCTGACCACAACCCGCACACGCTGCACATAGCTTGGGAGCGCCCACCCCCGCCCATCCCCACGTGGCGATTACAGGCGGCTTTACTGCTAGACGCCCCCTTCCGAGATTCCCTGCAGGCCTGCGTGGCGGGTTACTTTGCTGACAACTCGGGCACGGCGTCCTCCCCGCAGATCGAGTGGGACGCCTTCAAGGTTGTGGTGCAGGGCCACTGCCTGGGCACACAGGCGGCATACAGACACAGATAGAGAAAGACCTGCGCCGAGTAGAGACTGACCTGCTCCGCTGGGAACAGGAGGCGATAGAGGGAACAGACGACAGGCTGGGTGAGGTCCGTGCGGAACATATGGCGCTACTAGAACGATTGCGTAACGTAAACTATGCAGCCCACTCAGCGCGAACGCACCAATTCAGCGACAAACCCGGGAGACTGCTGGCCTGGCTGGTCAGACAGGAGGGTCGTACTGAGCCGGTGTCCGCCATCTGGACAGCAGTGGGAGAGGTAGTGTACACTCAAAGTGCAATACATGGGGCCTTTGTGCAGCATTACCAAGAACTGTACAGGTCCCAGCTGAGAGCTTCGTCGGTAACCATAGCGGCCTACCTGGAGAACATCCCACTGCCATCCCTTACGGACGCGCAGCGGGGAGAACTGGGGGCGCCTTTTACACAGGAAGAGATGCGTGAGGCTATCTTCGCCCTCTCCAATGGCAAGTCACCGGGTCCAGATGGCCTACCTGACGAATTTTTTAAAACCTGTTCAGATGCACTGATCCCGGAACTGCTTAAAATGTATAATGCTGCGATAGAAGACTCGGCGCTTCCAGCCACGCTAAATGAGGCCAACCTGGTTTAGCTTTTGAAGCCGGGGAGGGACGGAACGAACATGGGCTCCTACAGGCCTTTGACTATGTTGAACACTGATTACAAAATCTTCACCTCTTTGCTGGCCAGACGCCTAGCTATGGAGGTCCCGGCCCTGGTACATGCTGACCAAAATGGCTTCGTGCCAGCGAGGAGCACTTCGCGCAATATCCGCCGTCTCTTCCGCATACAAGACGCCGCCGTGACACACTGGCCGAGATCGGGTTGTCTGGTTCTCGACCTCGAGAAAGCCTTCGATTCGGTGGAGTGGCCCTATCTGGGAGCAGTACTGGACAGATTTGGCCTGGGAGACGCATTCGAGGAGATGGTTGACCTAATCTATAAGCGGCCCAGTGTCAGAGTGCGAACGGGCAGGCTGCTCTCGGAGGTAATGCGGGTGCGCAGAGGCACCCGGCAGGGTTGCCCACTGTCGCCCCTACTCTTCTCGCTGGCTATCGAACCCCTGGCTGCGCTGCTGCGTGCACGGGGGGCGGCTTGGGGGATCCCACTGGCTGATGGTACACACATAGTTTCGCTATACGCGGACGACTTGCTTCTATACATACGAGACCTCACAGCAGTGCCGGACGCACTGTCGGATATCTTCCGGACGTTTGAAACAGTATCGGGGCTTAAAGTCAATTGGGCGAAGTCCGGAGTGTATTCATTTAGCCACGACACGCGGGAGTGCGACGTGCACCTGGGTGGAGTCAGGCTAACCTGGTATCCCACCACCTTTAAATACCTTGGAGTGCACATATATAGAGACGTGGAGAACATACTGGAGGGGAACCTGGGACGAGCCATGTCCTCTTTACGAGCCCAGATGGCTTTCTGGAAAACGCTGCCACTAAATGTACCGAGCAGGATTGCTTTAACTAAAATGATAGCATTGCCTAGACTGCTCTATCACTTTGCTAACACCCCGCTGTACGTCCCCGCAAAGTTTTTCCGAGACCTTGAATCGATGATCCGTAACCTGATCTGGAACACGGGACGCCCCCGAGTGGCCCTGACGAAACTGTACTCCCCAGTAACAGAGGGGGGGCTGGCGGTTCCCAATTTGGAACTGTATTATTTGGCGGCACAGCTGCAATGGGTGACACACTGGCTGAGCGATGCGCATTTAGACGACACTGCCACCTCCACATACATATGGAGACACACACAGATATGCACGCTGTTCCATCCCTTGACCAAGGGACCTCGCCCACTGCCCCCACTGCCCCTACATGTAGCTGTGGCCCGCAAGTGTTTCCTCCGCAGTTTGAAATTGACCCGGGAAACCACGCCATATGCGCCTGCGGTTCCTCTGTTGGGCACACCCAGAAGGGGCGGAGCAGTGACGACGCGCACGCTAGAGAGCTGGAAGGAGGCTGGAGTGGAAACGATAGGTGACCTTTACGCAGACGGGGCTTTGCTCCCGTTTGAGGAACTGACAGAGCACGGGTCTACCGGCGGGACAATTCCTGACACATGCGTCTATCCTGAAGACGTAAACAGATTCCTGGGGAGATGTTCGGGAGGAGCCGCTGTTGCACCATGCAATGCAGTATCTGCATGTGATGGGCAACGGTACTCACATCATTCACTGGCTGGCACAGGCCCTCCTCCTACACACAACGATCCACGCAGCCGATACGAGACAAATGGGCCACCCACCGAGGAAGGGACTGGACGGATAAGGAATGGACCATGATCCTAGCTTGCCCTATGAACATCCCGCGCAGCGCCCGCTTCCGAACCATCCAATTTTATATAATGCACCAGGCGTACTTGTCCCCAGACAGGATCAACAAATACTTCATGATCGACACCGCTGCCTGTCCCAGATGCGACCTGATAGGTGCGGACATTTTGCACATGCTCTGGAATTGCCCCACTCTGGCCACAGATTGGGGGGAGGTGACATCTCTATTAACACACAGCGCTGACCCGGGGCTACCACACACTTGGGAGGCCTGCATACTAGGTCTGTATAGAAGAAATAAGCCAAACAAGACTCACGCCAGGTTCTGGGACCTAGGCCTCATCACAGCCAAGAGGTTAATCACCAAACACTGGAAAAAACGGGAGCCACCAATCCCCAAATACTGGTGTGCTTCCTTCACCACTTGGGCTAGAGCAGTAAGTGTGGCTTTACATCGGGAGGAGGTTGCGAGCTTGAGGCAGGTTCCAATTGCGCAGCTCTGGGATGGTTTTGTGGGTTCCCTCCAAAAAGAAGGCGTGACCAGGGGATTCATATAGGGATCGACACGAGCGAGATCACACAGAAGGTATAGCGGAGGATACGCTGGGCGCGCGGACAGAGCTTTCCCACTCCCAATAGTAAAAGCACGTTCGGAGCGCTGGCTGTGTAGCATATCTAGATTGACAGAGGTTGCCGCCTCCCCGAATGCCCGGAGGGCTGACACCTGCGCCCATAACACGTCCGACACACTACCCTGTGGGC
Source organism: Lissotriton helveticus (assembly GCF_964261635.1). NCBI lineage: Eukaryota > Metazoa > Chordata > Amphibia > Caudata > Salamandridae > Lissotriton > Lissotriton helveticus. The sequence continues at coordinate 101,840,409 of NC_136067.1, forward strand.
AGGATGGCTGTCTACCTGCAAACGCGATGGTACCACAAAGGCCCGCTAAAGTGTCTTCCTAGCCACCATTCACAGCGACACTCTCTTATACACACTCTACCTCCCCACCCACCCCCCCCCCCACTCCCGTATAAACACCCCCCGTTTAACTGTTCTGGATACTTGCCTTCCATATATAGATTATGAGGCTGGAGACATACACACACACCGACACAGGCATTAGGACCGATGTGAGTCGCGTCTCTTCAGCTGACTAACAGGCTATACAACTACCCGTGCGAAACACTACACAATGAAGGGATGAAACGGGAGGCTCCGCTGTCCCTTAGTGGGCGGAGTACCTCGTGGCAAGGGTTGACCACATACGAGTGTCAAATACACCCACACTATTGACAAACACAGGAGGTCAGCACACAATAATTATAGGTTTCGGAAGAACGGCTGCCGACATGTTCCTTGGAGACACAGCCGACAAAATGGGACACACCAATAAGCAATGTCCAGTTTACAGAGTTGAAATGTTTTCTTACGTTTAATGAAATAAGACGTCATTTGCACGCACATTGTACATAAGAGCACCTGTAGCGCGAAGGTTACTGTCAACGAACTACGGCTTTAGGTGGCCGATGTGTGACTGCATATGTGTTACATGCGCCTCTTTGTCCATTACCGACACCCACGAGTTGCAGCCGGCCCTAAGGGTTGTAGGCTATGCTATATGTACTGCAATGAGAAATATCAATAAACGTCTTACCAAAAAAAAACAACAAAAAAAACGATGCGGAACCGCCATGGGGGTTTCATTCTTTCCGAGCTACGCCAACATAGCAATGGGTTGGTGGGAAGAACAATAGCTTGAAGGGAGGAGAATGAACATTATACATCAAAAGTCATACTTTGGCTTCGTTTCATCGATGACTTGTTCCTTATCTGGAACGGAACAGATAAGGAATTCACTCAGTATCTAAATGAACTTAACAACAATGAAATGGGGCTGAGACCCATTACTGCACCCACTACCCTGCACCCACTACCCTGCACCCACTACCCTGCACCCACTACCCTGCACCCACTACCCTGCACTCACTACTCTGTACTATGCACTCACTACTCACTACTCTGCACTCACTACTCACTACTCTGCACTCACTACTCACTACTCTGCACTCACTACTCACTACTCTGCACTCACTACTCACTACTCTGCACACTCACTCTGCACTCACTACTCTGCACTCACTACTTTGCACTCACTGCACACTCACAGCAGCATTGAAAAACAAGGGTTTGCCATTATTGAAATAGTTCACTGCAATAACCTACTTTTCTTAGCCTTTGACATGTACTTTACTAAGAACCGCCACGTTAATAAATATATAAATACATGCGACGGCAATAAAGCAGCATTGAAAAACAAATAACTCTTACTGCCCCCAGAATTCCGCCGCAGCCGCACCGTAAGTCTGACGGGGGCGGGGCCGCGTCCGGACCGGAAGAGGAGGCAGGCGGAGGAAATGCGTCGAGCGGCCCGGGGCTCCTGTGAGCGGTGGAGAGCCCCGGGGCAGACAACAGGATGTTGCGCACGTGTTACGGGGCTCCCTTGACCAAGAGGGAGAGCCGGGAAAGGAGCTGCAGCGTCAACTCTGCGGAGGGGGCCCGAGGCACATGCCCGCTGCCTGCCCGGCCGTGCCGAGAGCGGAGTCCCCCAGATTGCCACAGTAAGTTGAAAAGGAGGGGGGGGTGCACTCGTGTGTGTGTGTGTGTGTGCGCGCGTGTGTGTATGCGTGGGGGGGTTCTGTATGGATGTGCGTGCGTGTGCGCTTGTGTGTGTGTTTCTGTGTATGCGCATGCGTGTGTTGTGTGGGAGCTTCGCGCAGCGCTCGTTCTTGTGCGCGTGCCAGTTTCGAATTGCCTGCGCGCGGCCAGGATTGTCTCCTGGAAAACAGACACGGCAACAAAACGTTCCCGGCAAGAACGCGCTTCCGCGCGCTTAGCCGAGACCTAAAAAGAGGATACAAGTACAATGATGTAAGAAAAGGAGAACTCAAGGCCAGAGCATTGAGCAGAACAGAAACTTTGATCAACAAAATGGAAGGTGAGAAAACACAAGTACAACCTGAACCTATAAGGATGATTATAACATACAGTGAAGAGAGTCAAAACGTAAGAAGAAAACTGAATAAGTATTGGAATGTCCTCAAGAAGGATCATGATATCGGCGGTCAATTGGGAGAGTATCCCCTTATGACATTTAGGAAACCACCCTCATTACAAGACAAACTAGTAAGGAGTCATTTCCAGTTAAAGAAGAAAAAGGACTGGTTAACATCTAGGCAAAAAGGCTTCCACAAATGCCATCAATGCAAGGCATGCACAATAGGGCAATCATTAAAATCATTGATAGACCCACAAGGAAAGATCCTCAATATCGAGGATGCTATCACATGCAAGACTACGCATGTGGTATATATGCGGACGTGTGCATGCGGAAAACATTATATTGGAATGACTACCTGCCCTTTACAGAAAAGGATACTAGAACACATCAGAGCCATTCAAAATGGCGACATGCCTTACGCTATAGCGAAACACATGCTCCAACATACAGGAAAAACATGGAAAGATGTACGCTATAGCGGTCTGGCAACTATTCTTCCAGATGAAAGAGGAGGGAACAGAAAACTCAAAATGAGACGCTTGGAGTCACGCCTTATTATAAGATTTAAAACTAAGACACCAAAGGGATTAAATATGGACGAAGAAATGTATGTCCACCTGTGAAAAAGAATGTGAGGGACATGAATCAGACTATGATTTTTTTGCTTGAAAAACCATGGATGCCAGAAATTGATATAATACAGGTCATATTAAAAGATTACATGGGCACTGAGCCCAACATTACATTAAAGAAGAAGAAAAACCCAGTAGGTTGAAAAGGAATCGCATGGGCACTGAGCCCTAAACAAAATTACATCATAGTGACAGCAAACGTCTGAGAATTACAAGATGGATTGCCTGTCAATAGTCTGTCGCTGCAAACCCCTACAAAGGAAATGATGGGATGTTCCGATCGTGAAAAGCGACAAATAGTGGCATGAGATAACCTTATAAACCAATTGGAAGGTAATATAAAAAAAAACTAAGTGACCTTAAGAACTTAAAACTGTTATGGGACTCACTGCAAAACAAACGTTAAAATTTGCAAAAGTAATTGAACTACCTCACCCAGAATGCACCATCATGTGCTAAATGGACTAGAAGGTATATAAGCTAGAAAGAGACAAGGGACTAGTGGCAACACTGAACAAGACCTGCGGTCGAAACGCGTAGGTGAAGGGGGCTGCATTGAAGTCTCTGTTGAACAAACCCAACTTATTAAATTGAGCGAGTGCGGACATTATTTTCTTTTGGTGAAATAAATATATATATATATATATATATATATATATATATATATATCTGCAATACCTCGCAGCAGCGCTCCACCCCTCAGGTGAAATACGAGGCTTGAACCAACTTTGTTGCAGCATACAGTTTATTTCCCAAGTAAACAGCTTGCCATGACGCGTTTCGACAGTCCCTGCGGCCTTGGTCACTGAAGAAGAAGAAAAAAAGGTTTCAGGCACGTTATAGTTAGGAATTAGCATTTAAAAACCTTAGAAATTCACTGAACAAGCATTGAAAATGCAATAGGTCTCACCTTTAAGTTAAAGCCATTTGCTTTGCTAATGGTATTGTATAGCAAAGCAAATGGCTTTAACTTAATCAAAGGCGAGATCTATTGCATTTTTAATGTTTGTTTTCTAACTTTTAGCAATGCTGCTATACAACATGGCTAAATACATTGGCAAAGCCAATAGCTTTCACACAGGTGTGACCTATTGGCTTTGGCAAACCTTGGTAAATAGGGCTGACAATCTGCCAAAGGACTGCTTCCCAACAACTAGAGCGCACACCTTTAAAATCGCTGCTGTAGAATGGGGGCAATCTAAGAGGTAAAAATAGTGAATTAAGCACTGTGAAAGCAGCTGTAACCAAGCCAATATTAAATTCTACTTCGTAGCTAAGCCACAACAAGGAACTACAGATGGCTGGGTACACGTGCATTGTGTGGGTAGTAAAAGGCGCTCATTAAGAAGGGAATGTAAAACAATATACAAAGCACATATGGTCATTGGGCTTACATATGAATGGGCGTAAAAGGCACGTCTGGAAGAGGAGGGATGTGTGAGTTGTAAGACACACACTGTGCTGTTTATTAGGCAGGCAAACCCAAAAACATTTTATAAAAAGCTGCCGCCTAATAAGAGCCCTGGCACTTTTCCCGTCACAAATTAAGCACTGCAATGGCGGCTGTAAGCAAGCCAATATCAAATTTAATTTGTCGCTAAGCCATAAACTTCAAGGAACTGCAGCTGGCTGGGTACACATTTATTGTGTGGGAAATTGCCTTTAATAGTAAAATAAATGCGAGTGCTGATTGTGTTACGTTTTAACATACATTAACTTACAGACAACAAGCTAGGTACGAGTAGAAGACATAAGCGTAAAAAACCACAGGTGGTGAGAAAACGATGTGCAATGTAACTACAATGAAGGCGATATATAAACATACAAACTTTAAAGGGCACGCCTCAAACGCAAAAGTAAAAAATCCTAACGCGGTGCGAAAAGGCTGTGCAATGTAACTACAACGTAGGAGGTAATAAAAGTGCCATATATAGTTTAAAGAGGAAGATGGTAAACAAAGGCACAATGTGGAGAGATTGTGGCCTAACGGCTAGGGCGGCTGACCTAGGAGCTGGGAAACTGGGTTCGGGTCTCGGCGGGAACGCCCAAGATTGCGTGATTTTGCAACAATCACTTAATATCCCCTGTGCCTAACCAAAACACCATAATTTATATTATTTGATTTCATTTTAAAGCAAGTCAATTAAGATGGAGACAGCACATTGGGTATGGCACCTGTTCCTGAGATGTGAAATCAGCCTGCTGGTTAGGCTCTGACTTTTTCAAACACACGATTCTATTTCACATGTATTTGACGGTGGCCTTAGACACACACATCACGTATCTTGTGGGTGTTTCTTAAATATGCACTAAGGTCGCAACCCATTTACAGCTCCTTCCCCCTTTTTCATGCTGCTTAAGCGCTTTACACATGCTGTCAGCGCAGCTCCTTCTGCCAACACCTGGTGTGATCTGTGGCCAAACATTTGAATACCGTGATGGGGACAGTCTGACGTCAATACATTGAGTGCCAATAGATTATGCAATAATATTAGCTTGGCATTTCCAAAGCTTACCAATGACGCGCCCGCAATGCACTGCTGTACATCATTCATGACATGGTCAGTGACATCACTAATGACATCTCAAATGACATCATCCAGTGAATGTGTGTTTTTCTGAAAATTAAATATGTTTTATATATGTATATCTCAAGGTCGATGGAAGAATAAATAGGTATACAAGTGTCTAAATGGAGGATTTTTTGTGTGCAATTGATTGTACAATTGACTAATTAAGTGTATATTAGTGAATACATGGGTTAGTGAATAATGTTTAAATATGTAAATATCTGTATCATTCTCTCACTGTGTGTAAGTGGCTGCATGGGTGGGTGAGTAGCTACATGAGTTTATATCAGTTATTAGTTGTTTTTTTGAGTATCAGTATGAGTGTCTGTATGGTTCAGTGGAGGGTATTATGTAGTGCATAGATGCATGAATGAGTGACTCACTGTTTGTATGTGTTGAAGACAGCATATGTTTTAAACTAGTATATGTGAGTATTGGTGTATATAAGTGAGTATGAGTGAGAGATTGGAAGAGTTCCTGTATAAATTAGTATGTGTTTCTATAAGTGATTGCTTAACAGAGTACGTATGTGTAGGTTTCTGTACCAGTAAGTATGGTGGTGTGTGTATAACTGTATTTGCACTTTAATGGATGTTTGATACTTTGTTTGCATGTGTCACTGTGTGAGTAACTATGGATGAGTGTCACTGTGTAACAGGATGTATAGGTGTACGAGTACATATGATGAGAGTACATGTATGAGTGACTTTATAGGACTGTTGGTGAATGAGTGGATGTGTGTGTAGATCTTGGAATTACTGAATAGGTGTGTTGCAAGTGGCAATGGTATGTCTATTGTTTTGAAAATGCTAGTTTCTATTTTTGAATGTGTTATCAAAGGTGATATTCGGGTGAGAGGAGGTCTGCTACTATCACAAGGATGATGTCATCAGTGATGTCATTTAAGATGTCATCAGTGATGTCAATGACCAGGTCATGAGTGATCGAATATGTAACTGATATAAACATTCTTGTAGTTACTCACCAACCCATGCCGCCACTTATACAAAAAGTGAGAGACTGATACAGATATTTACATATTTATACATTATTCACTAACCCATGTTTTCACCAAGATACACTTGTTCAGTCAATTGTACAATCAATTTCACAAAACAATCATCCATTTAGACACTTATATACTTATTTATTCTTCCATCGACCTTGAGACATACATATATACAATATATTTAATTTTCAGAAACACACACATTCACTGGATGATGTCATAAGTGATGTAATTTGAGATGTCATCAGTGATGTCACTGACCAGGTCATGAGTGATGTATTATGTAACACCATCAAGCAGTGCATTGCGGGCGCGCAAGTTATAGTTAGCTGAACTAACTATAACTGGGGAATTTCAATGGTTTTGTACGAGTGAAATGTCCAACTAGAATGCCCCTGAAACCTATGTTTTTTTTAGGTGAATTTCCAAGGTTTTTTAAATGCTAATTCGTAAGTATAACATGCCTGAAACCTATGGTTTTTCAGTGAATTTCAAAGGTTTTTTTAAATGCTAATTTGTAACTATAAAGTGCCTGAAACCTATGTTTTTTTCAGTAAATGTCTAAGGTTTTTTAAATGTTGGTTTCTATCAATGCCTACAGAGGTACGACGTGAAGAAAGAAGAAAACAAGCATTTGCAATGCAATAGGTTTCGCATTAGGAACGTTTGAGCTATTGGTATTGTAAATTACCAATTTTTTATTTGTGTGTTGGTTTTGAAAATAGCAAAATTAATAGCTTTGTTATTTGCAATGCCAATACTTTTAACTTTTGCAAATGTGACATCTATACTATTTGTAATGCAACGTGTTTTGTATTTACGTGACATAGATGTATTGATATTACAAATAACAATGGCTTTTAATTTTTTTTAATAATCAATACTTAAATAAAAGTTATTGTAATTTATAATGGCAATAGCTTAAACTTTTGTAAATTACTTTTGTGAAGATTATGTTAATTGTATTTTATTGTGACTAAAATCCAAGAACAGAAGTGAAATATTAACATCTTTTTTGTGACATCTGTAATAAAGCTTGAAACATTGAGAGAACATATTTGAAGCAGTTGTTGAATGGTTGCACAGATTGATGCTGTGGTGGCGCTGAGTGATGCTGTGGTATTTAGTGATCCTGTGGTGGCGCTGAGTGATGCTGTGGTATTTAGTGATCCTGTGGTAGCGCATAGTGATGTTGTGGTGCCCCTGAGTGATGCTGTGGTGGTGCGATAGATAGTGAGTGCGATAGATAGATAGAGTGAGTGAGTGAGTGAGTGCGATAGATAGATAGAGTGAGTGAGTGAGTGAGTGCGATAGATAGATAGAGTGAGTGAGTGAGTGAGTGAGTGCGATAGATAGATAGAGTGAGTGAGTGAGTGAGTGAGTGCGATAGATAGATAGAGTGAGTGAGTGAGTGAGTGAGTGCGATAGATAGATAGAGTGAGTGAGTGAGTGAGTAAATGCGATAGATAGAGTGAGTGAGTGAGTGCGATAGATAGAGTGAGTGAGTGCGATAGATAGAGTGAGTGAGTGCGATAGATAGAGTGAGTGAGTGCGATAGATAGAGTGAGTGAGTGCGATAGATAGAGTGAGGGAGGGCGATAGATAGAGTGAGGGAGGGCGATAGATAGAGTGAGGGAGGGCGATAGATAGAGTGAGGGAGGGCGATAGATAGAGTGAGGGAGGGCGATAGATAGAGTGAGGGAGGGCGATAGATAGAGTGAGGGAGGGCGATAGAGGGAGGGCGATAGAGGGAGGGCGATAGAGGGAGGGCGATAGAGGGAGGGCGATAGAGGGAGGGCGATAGAGGGAGGGCGATAGAGGGAGGGCGATAGAGGGAGGGCGATAGAGGGAGGGCGATAGAGGGAGGGCGATAGAGGGAGGGCGATAGAGGGAGGGCGATAGAGGGAGGGCGATAGAGGGAGGGCGATAGAGGGAGGGCGATAGAGGGAGGGCGATAGAGGGAGGGCGATAGAGGGAGGGCGATAGAGGGAGGGCGATAGAGGGAGGGCGATAGAGGGAGGGCGATAGAGGGAGGGCGATAGAGGGAGGGCGATAGAGGGAGGGCGATAGAGGGAGGGCGATAGAGGGAGGGCGATAGAGGGAGGGCGATAGAGGGAGGGCGATAGAGGGAGGGCGATAGAGGGCGATAGATAGAGGGAGGGCGATAGATAGAGGGAGGGCGATAGATAGAGGGAGGGCGATAGATAGAGGGAGGGCGATAGATAGAGGGAGGGCGATAGATAGAGGGAGGGCGATAGATAGAGGGAGGGCGATAGATAGAGGGAGGGCGATAGATAGAGGGAGGGCGATAGATAGAGGGAGGGCGATAGATAGAGGGAGGGCGATAGAGGGAGGGCGATAGATAGAGGGAGGGCGATAGATAGAGGGAGGGCGATAGATAGAGGGAGGGCGATAGATAGAGGGAGGGCGATAGATAGAGGGCGGGCGATAGATAGAGGGCGGGCGATAGATAGAGGGCGGGCGATAGATAGAGGGCGGGCGATAGATAGAGGGCGGGCGATAGATAGAGGGCGGGCGATAGATAGAGGGCGGGCGATAGATAGAGGGCGGGCGATAGATAGAGGGCGGGCGATAGATAGAGTGAGGGCGATAGATAGAGTGAGGGCGATAGAATGAGACGAAGGGATAAAGAAGAAAATGCAATGACACGTCAAACGAAGGAGAGAGGGGAGCATGTAAATGGGTGTAAAGTGACGTTAGTAAGAGACACAGAGAACAATTGAAGTGAGTGGAAGGAAGAATGTTGAGAGGAGGAGAGAAAATAGAGAAATATGAGGTGTTAGTTGGAGAAGAAGGCAGGGGACAGCAAGGCAGAAAAAAGGAAAGATGAATAAAAATGGAGCATGAGGGGGCTGAAGAGAAATTGTAAAAGGGAATGAAAAGACATAAAAATAACGAGCCCTATTGCATTGCAAATGCTTGTTAATGCTTGTTATTTATGCATGGATTTCGTGTTGGGGATCGGAAATCTCGAGTCCGCACATGCATGCAAGGAGTTTCAAATATTATAGACTCCGACCCGTACAGAATAGCACTGTGGTCATCAGATAGGATCCTATGAGAAAAGCACTGGTAAATGCAGCTTAGCTGCAACATTTTACTACTACTTTACGTCCGTCACCTACCCACTAATGCGACAGACCTAGCAAGCTGAGTCTGACAACTCCCAGTAGCATGACACCATACAGCTGTGGAGTCAAACTTTTCCTCTGCAATTGTAAAACGAAAACGTAAGCCAGTAGCTGCAGCCACTCCAGAAATTATATCTGCAACACATTTCGAACAGATTACTGGTTTGACAAACCCGAAAATGAAAATTAAGCCACTGCTGCTTCAGGGAAGCAACTGCTGCGGATATTCGGTAAGGACCCCTCCAAAACAAAATTACAAGTGCTGATCCGTACTTCCAATGGAACGTGTTTTTAAAATAAACGGGAAACAGCGGCAATGGTGCTGAACCTCTAAAATTAGTAAGCAGCAATAGGTGGGAGGTAGTGTTCGTGGGGATTGTGGATGGCACAGGGAACTTAAATGACAGCAACAGGAGCTGAAGCACAGAAAAGTAAAAGCCAGTGAAGGGAGGGATGCGTTGGGGCGGCACAAGGGAGAAATTCTTAAAAAGAAATCTTTACAGCCATGTTTTCAAGCCGGGGCCAGCACTCACACAGCTTTGTGTTTTTTCAATGTGGGCCAACGCTCACACAGCTGTGGCCAGCACTTCCTTCTAGTGCACTGTGCTGTGGGAGTAATTCACCTGTGAATGATGACAGTGAGGTGTGAATATCATGTCCGGCATTCTATCATGGTCCACTTCGTTGGTGCCCATCCCCCTCATGTAAACATCTACATAGGCCCGTCAGTGGCGGCGCGCAGTGGGAGTGCTGCGGATATATATTTAATTGGATTGGAACATGCTGGGTTTATAGTCCCTTAACACCATTTATTCGGTTTCTTTGGTGCCATGTAAAACATTTGCGTCTATTTATTTATTCATTTGTGCAATGGGATTCCGTCGTTATTTTTTTTAGACTGGATAAAGGAGATTAGGCGGGGGCCTTACACATTTTATTGGACCAATTCAAACCAGCTTTTCTAATACTTAGCCGATACTTGTGTTCATTTTATTATTAGTCCGTACATGCCAAGTCTAGCTAAGAGCTGACTGGAAGCTGGTGGGTGAAGCGGTGGGAAAGTTTTTGCATTTTCTCGAAAAACGACGTTCCAAACCACTGTGCTTTCACTCGGGGTTTACCTGGCAGATTAGCGGTTAATCAACGGGAGCTAATCTGTAAATAATTAATCCAATCTGGGCGTCTTCCTAATCACCGCCTGCTGATACAGCCCGGGGTGAGTTTGAGGCAAGATTAGCAGTAGGAGCGCCCACCGTCCACCCTTCACTTCAGTGTGGCTTCTCACACTTTTCTTCGTGCAAAATTAATCACAGAGGCTTCCTTTCAAGTCGGGTGGAGGGCGGGGGTGCAGGGGAGCGAGCGAGTGGGAGGGAACGAGGGGCGAGCGCTGGGAGAGGGGCTGGGCAAGCATGCCAGCATTCATGAGCAGATGGGAGGAGGGAGGTGGTCAACAACGACAACGATAAAGGGGCGGCAGCAGGCAATTAACAACACGGACAGCATGAGGAAGGGAAGGAGGGACCAAAGGCAAAATGGACAACAGGCGAATAAAACAAGTTAAACGAGGGTGAAATAAAAAAGCTCTTGGCATTGCTGTGTGTGGGGGGGGGGGAGGGGGGGGGGGGAGGATAAACGCGAGACACGGCCTGGCGGCCGTGAAAGTGAAAGTACGGCCGGCCGTGAATAATTAGGGGAGGAGAAATGCCTGAGGCAGAGCGCACGCTGGGGGAAGCTTGTGGGAGGGAGGCTGGTGGCTTTTCACGGGCACTGCATTAAATCGCCCGTTTGATTAAGCTCTGGTTAAGCCCCTATATCTCTCGCCAGCAATGCGTAAGCGCATTAGCAGGCGAGACCTAAAAACACACAGAAAGAAGCAAAAGAAAAACAGAAAGAAGCAACAGAAGTCCTCAAAGACGAAGAAAAGTGCAGGAAGAAGGAGGGCGTGCAGAAAGAACAAACAGAGGAGCAGAAAAAGGCCTTGTTGCAAAATCATCCTCTACCTCAACTTTTTTTAGATGGGTACTGGTGGTAACTGACTGACTAATCAGTTCTAGTGCCAGTGCTATGCTAAAAGACACTTCGATTACAGTTAAAACACCTACATACACTAGGGAACACTATGCCTCGGGGAACCTCTATGATTACCATGTCCTACTCTGTAAGCCCCTAGTACACAATAGGGCAGGGGGATTAAAACTACCTCTTAACCCCTTCGACGCTCATGACGAGCCCAGCTCGTCATGGAGTTTCCATTGACTTCAATGGAAATTACATTCAAAGCCATAAAACACCTTAGCATCCAAGTGGTTAAAACGCGCCACAGGACACACTGGTGAAGTGAGGGGGTGCCTGAGGTGACGTGTGCAAACACACCCTGTCGCCGTGTTAATTTGGAGGATAAAGGCCCCTTGAATCCAGAGTGTCCCTTGGGTCCAACTAGCCCACCAGGTATCTCCAGGTAGCGCCACAGAGCTGTGTTGCAGAGAGGTGTAAAAAAGGGGCACGGCCTGGACCACCTCTCTGCAACGCAGCGCAATGGCACTTACTGGAAGCACCTGGTAGACTAGTTGGCCCCCATGGGGCTCTCAGGAATGAAGGGAAATTATTTCCCTAAATTAAAACGCGCCACAGGGCATGTTTGCACACGTCACCTCAGGCTCCATCCCCTCCCTTCACCACTGTGTAAACGCGCCCTGTGGCTGTTTTAATTTGGGAGATTAAGTTCCCTTGAATCCTGAGGGTCCCTAGGCTCAAATTAGCCCACTAGGTACCTCCAGTAAGCACCACAGAGCTGTGTTGCACAGAGGTGTAAACAAGCATTAGAGATGCAATAGGTCTCGGATTTATTTGAGTTAGAGGAAATGGCATTGTTAATGGCAATGTCTTTTCGCCATGTGTTATGGAGTGTATGAATGTAGTGTGTAATGGAATTATGTGGTTTGGATTGGAATTGTAGCAATGGTAGCATGCTGAGCTTTAGATGATTATGTTTAAAAGTAAAGTTTGCAATACTGCTATTGATGTAATAGTTAATTGTGGATTCGTTAACAATTGATGTGTGTAGTGATGGCTGTTGGTGTGCACTAACGGGTGGTGGTGTGTGCCTGGTGAAAGCGTGCACTGACGGCTGGTGGTGTGTGTGAGCTTGGTGAAAAGCTGATTACCCTGCATATTGAAGCACTGCTGGCCCTGCACACCCACGCACTGCTGGCCCTGCACACCCACGTACTGCTGGGACCAGTGCTCCTGCACTCTGCATGGGAAAAGCCAGAAGATTTTGCGTATACATGAAAATGCAGTTCAGACCTATTGACCGGTATAAAATCGGCGTGCTATTGCACAATCAGCAAATACAGCGCTACAGTGCATTTGACGGGTTGTAACACCAGGCAAAGTGTATGGAATCTGACCATCGGGGTGTTTAGAAACCGGAAAGATGCAGTATTTGGCGCTACATACAAACGAGTAATTTTCCTGTAAATCGTAATGCCATCACCAAAAAAAATGTTTTTGCATTGTAAAGATACGCAACTGGGGAGGTGATTCAGTGCTGGAGGAGTGTCTGGAGATGTGTGGAATTTCCCCAAAGTTCTCAAGAGACTCACAAATTAAAGCTTCCTTCCATGAGTTGAGCGCCTTTTTGCCTCTAACAACATATGCGAGGCTTCTCCCCTTCGGCGACTGTTTTCTCTAGTGAAATCATGAACAGACTCGCTTTTTGCACCTTTGCCCTTCCCTGGTGCAGATATTCACCAACAGCCCCGCATCCCCCTCCCCATAAAAGCAAAGTTCAATCCCACCTGTGTTAAGCACTCAGCATTTTAACAACACTTTTATTGTCGTGCCCTCGCTTGTGAAAATTAGTGCAGCTGTGATTTCTTGTGAAAGGGGTGTGCGTTGGCTTTGATACCACTGACCGTTCCCGCACGTGGTAGTAGTGACAGCTCTCCAGGATTGTGCGAAAACTCTCCGAGGGAGCCCAGTAACCCGCGGCTCTTGTGAAAAGTCTCTCAGTCAAGTGTGAACCGGCTTCGCCGACGCCCACTATTAGAGGCGCTGAGCTCCAGGCGCTGCAGTCTCTGCTACGCCAGTAAAGGGCTTGATATTTTGGTGTTCGAAGCTCTGGCGTGTCTTGTGAATGTGTGAGCTTCCCAGCAGTCTGTGCTTCTTGTGGGAAAGGACAGTTGCTTTGGTCAGTGAAACTCTGCTGGGTCTTGTGGATAAGTGTGTAAAATGGTGCCCTGGCAGTCTCTGCGGATTGTGTTAAACACAGTCCCGGTGGTGTCTGAACTTGTCAGTCTCTTAAGAAGGGGTTACATGGTGCCATAGAAGTCTTTTCTGATTGTGTAAAATACACTTCCTATACTATCTGAAGCTCTACAGTCTCTGGAGAATGGGTTAACTTGTGCAATAGCAGTCTCTTTTGATTGTGCAAAAGACCATGGTGTCTGAAGCTCTGCAGCCTCTGGAGAATGGGGTAAATGGTGTCCTGGCAGTCTCTGCTGATTGTGTAAAAGACAGTTCCTGTGGCGCCTGAAGCTCTGCAGTCTCTTAAGAAAGGGTAAATGGTGTCCTAGCAGTCTCTTCTGATTGTGTAAAATACACTTCCTATGGCGTCTAAAGCTCTGAAGTCTCTAGAGAATGGGTTAACTTGTGCAATGGCAGTCTCTTTTGATTGTGCAAAAGACCATGGTGTCTGAAGCTCTGCAGCATCTTGTGAATGAATGTGTGCCACGGTGCAGTAGCAGTCTCTGTGGATTGTGAAAAAAAGAGTTACTCTGATGTTTTCAGTTCTGCGCTCTTGTGTGAATGAGTTGTGAAGCACTCTCTCCCTCTTGTGAAAAGAACACTCCCTCTTGCACGTGCAGAAGGATTAGTTACTTACCTGTAATCCTAGTTCTCTTCCAGGGGTATCCTCATCAAAGTCATAAGCATTAGAATATTCCCGCCCATGCGCGGGACCCCGGAAACACTATATTATATGTGCCCCACATATATATACTCATATATATATATATATATTCACTGAAAAAACCATAGGTTTCACACCAGTTATAGTTAGGTGTCATGAGTGATGTCACTGACCATGTCATGAGTGATGTAATATGTGACGTCATCAGCAGTGCACGCGCAAGTTATAGTGAGTCCAACTAACTATAACGTGGGAATTTCAATGGTTTTAAGCGAGTAAAATTTCCACCTAACTATAACTGGTGTGAAACCTATGGTTTTTTCAGTAAAAAAAAAATATATATATATATATATATATATATATAATTTCTATGGCAAAATGAAACCCCTCATTTTGTTCCTTTTCAAATTAAATGTATTAAGTGTTACCACTTTATTCCAATCAAGAGGACTTCAGGTGTGCCATACTTTTGTCATAAGTAAGACTGTTAGCGTTCTAGTTGTTCTTTAGAACACTCTGGGACATTCTGTCATTGGGCTATAGTTGGGCTACATCTGGCTGATATTTGGGCTACATTTGGGCTCTTTTGTCTCTGGTGGCCATCTGGGGAGACTGCATATCAGAATTGTTTTAATAAAATATAAGAGGATTTGAGAAGTCACTCAAAATGTGCCCTAATTTTTCTTTCTTCAGCACTAATCATAATTTCTATGGCAAAATGAACCCCCTCATTTTGTTCCTTTGCAAATGAAATATAAGAGGATTTGAGAAGTCACTCAAAATGTGCCCTACTTTTTCTTTCTTCCGCACTAATCATAATTTCTATGGCAAAATGAACCCCCTCATTTTGTTCCTTTGCAAATTAAATGTTTTAAGTGTTAACACTTTATTCCAATCAAGATGACTTCAGGTGTGCCATACTTTTGTCATAAGTAAGACTGTTAGCGCTCTAGTTGTTCTTTAGAACAACTGGGACATTCTGTCATTGGGCTATAGTTGGGCTACATCTGGCTGATATTTGGGCTACATTTGTTTTTTTTTAGGTCTCGCCTGTCGATGCGCATGCGCATCGAGCTTGCGAGCCTATTGCGGCTTAAACAACCTTTAACTAGCAAGCAAGGAATCGTGGCGATTCCTTGCAGTGCCCGTGACTTTTAAGCTCAATGCGCATGTGCATTGAGCTTAAAAGCGCGTGCACAGCCGCCCGCATTCCTCCGACACCTTTGAAGTGAAGCTTAGCTTCACTTCAAAGGCCCGGCTTCTTCACACCCACATGCCGCTCTCGCTCTCCCCGCTCCGCCCCCTCCCCTGCCCGCCGTGTGACCTCGGCCACAATAGCCGTCTTAGCTTGAGATTGCTCTTCCACAGAATTCACTCGCACTTTCACCTGTGCAGATTTCTAAAAAGTCGGCGTAGATTGCAATGAGTGTGCCTGCCATGGTGTTCTTCCTATTACAGAACTAGCGTTGACTGCCTAGGTACACGGAGGCTGCATTCTCAAAAAAAGCCAAGGAAATATCACTGCGACTCTTTGGTACAGCGGGAGAGAAGCTACAATAAAATTCACTGCTTGCTGCAAACTCTCCCCATAATGCTTTGCAGGGCCTCGCCTTTAAAATATATTTTCAACCATATCTCTGCCGAGGCTGTTCTTACAGCGTACCTGTTCTTCTCAGTTAAACATTGCCACAATAGCCGTCTTAGCTTGAGATTGCTCTTCCACAGAATTCACTCGCACTTTCACCTGTGCAGAGAATTCCTGTGCTTGTGAAGGGTGGCATGATGGGACAGAACCTGCCTCCTCCTTCAAAGACAGTTTGAAAGGATGCAGCAGTCTGCCAAGTCTTTTCACTCTGTAACTTAGTAGTGCAAATGGTGCTGTGTTTCGGCCCTTCCGTTAGTTTTTGCCCTGCCCCTGCCCCCGCCTCAACCCCCCCCCCCACTGGGAGCCCATCACTTCATCTGCATCAGGGTGCGCTTCCTGATGTAAGTACTGTTTACCGAGCATGGAGCTTGTAAACCTTTAATTCACGTGCTTTTCCTGGATTGCTCTTTAAGCCTGAAAACAATATGTTTCCCGTGAAGGGCGGAACTAGCTGTGTTTATGAGCGGAGCTGCATTCAGAAAAGGGAGTGTTATTTTATTTCATTTTTTTTACGGAGTGCGTAATTGGGCTTATTCCACGCATTTGTGTGATTTACCGCTTTAAAGACTGAAAGACTCTTTTCCTTTGATAATTGATTTTTGCCAACTTCATTCTTGTGTGCTGGAATCTTCTGGCTCTTGCAGCTTGATGTGTCATCAGCCGGGTTGGGTCCTTCCCCACCCAAAACAGAGCCAGCAAATCTGTGCCTCGCCAAGTATGCAACGTCAGCACGAGTGCTGGGATATGGCCCTTTGCTGCCAAACAGCTCTCCGATGAGGCCTGGCCGCAACTTATCCTGCTCTGAAGGCATGGATCTTTTCAGAGCCCAGCACATCAAAGGGCTTCTCCTCCCCTAATTATTCATGGCCGGCCACAGGCCGGCCGTACTTTCAGTTTCCCGAAACGGCTTCTCCTCACCTAATTAGGGGAGGAGAAGCCCTTTGATGTGCTTCACACCAATGCGCCTCACAGTCATTCCTAAGTCAGTACTCTGCCTCTGCCCAAGACCTGCCTTCTAACACTTTGAGCCTCGCAGGCAGGCCTGGCCAATTGCTGCTTGTTTGTATTTGCTTCGGCTGCCATTCTCAGACTCCACGATCTGCTCATGTGACATGGTTGCTCCACAAGACGCTTTACACATTACACTCATCTGCCTGAAGTGGGAGAGCATATGTCATAAGTACATATGTCCTCTTCTTTTGCCTCTGAGTTTTAAACAAGCAAAGCTGGTCCTTCTGTACTTGCAGTTTCACTTCTAATGTGTGTTGTTATTTATCATGATGTTTAGCTGAGGTGTATCACGCTCGTTCATGAGTTTGATCTTTTCATACTGTGAAATGTTTTCTAAGTTGTTTTTGATTGTCTTACCGCTGGAGGTCTCCCTGTGCTACATTTAGCCACTCACACATGCAACGCCACTCACACATGCAACGCCACTCACACATGCAACGCCACTCACACATGCAACGCCACTCACACATGCAACGCCACTCACACATGCAACGCCACTCACACATGCAACGCCACTCACACACGCAACGCCACTCACACACGCAACGCCACTCACCCACGCAACGCCACTCATCCACGCAACGCCACTCATCCACGCAACGCCACTCATCCACGCAACGCCACTCATCCACGCAACGCCACTCATCCACGCAACGCCACTCATCCACGCAACGCCACTCATCCACGCAACGCCACTCATCCACGCAACGCCACTCATCCACGCAACGCCACTCATCCACGCAACGCCACTCATCCACGCAACGCCACTCATCCACGCAACGCCACTCATCCACGCAACGCCACTCATCCACGCAACGCCACTCATCCACGCAACGCCACTCATCCACGCAACGCCACTCATCCACGCAACGCCACTCATCCACGCAACGCCACTCATCCACGCAACGCCACTCATCCACGCAACGCCACTCTTCCATTTGCAAAAAGAAAAAAGTCTAACTATTCTATTGCGAGACCTATTGCATTTCCAATGCTTGTTGTCTCTGGTGGCCATCTTTGGGCTACATTGGGCTACATTGGGCTACATTGGGGCTCTAACATATATATAGCCCAATATATATTTTTTCAAAGTTAATTTTCGTAAAAACCACTGGAGCATATATCTTGAGACATAGCAAAGGCACATCGGGGTACCAGTCCCTACAATTTTGCCAAGTTTGGTGGAAATCCATTCAGCCGTTCGGGCTAAAAGTGAGTCTAACCGCCCTATGGAAATTAACATGGGGAAAACACGTTTTGGGACGCCCCTTTTATCTCGGCCCCCGCTTGACGGATCCCCCCGAAACTTTCAGGGAAGGAGCAGAGTGCAGCGAGGCAAAGTTAAGGAAATTTACAGGCAGATCCCTCATTCGGCGCCAAAGTTATTCCCAATAGAATGTTGCGGATTTCCTATGGAAAACGATCCTAACTATAACTACCTACTGGCGACCGCCAGTAGGTAATATACATATATATATATAAAAACATGCAATAGCAGCCAAATCACATCAGAGCTGGAATATGCTGTGAAGAATTTCCACCATACATGAATAATATGCATTAGAAACATGAGAAACACAAAAGATTGTTTTAGAACTGTTTTAATGCTTAGGCAGCAGTAGAAATTCTTAGAACACCCTGAAAGCATAGAAAGCTCCCAGGCTGCATTGCAAACACACAGTCTAAAAAGACTGAAAAGCTAACCTGTAGCTGAATACCAAAAAACTGACACCGTGCCTTTAAGGCACCCATGACCCCCTGTATCCCATCATGCCTCACGGGTGACAGTTAGGTCAGTTCTTTTCGGAGACTGAAACAAACCCAGTAACAAAATAGGATAACAATATCTCCTTATTAAAGAATATCCTTTGCCCGGGGAGGCGGGAGGGTTGCTTATGACTTTGATGAGGATACCCCTGGAAGAGAACTAGGATTACAGGTAAGTAACTAATCCTTCTCTTCCAGGGGATCCTCATCAATAGTCATACGCGTTAGAATAGAATAGCAAGCCTCTCCTCATCCCTGCGGGCAAAGGAATGACAAGACAGTAATCTCATCAACAAGCCTGAGCAGGCTATAGGCTACCCAAACAGATTTCTCAAGGAGGCTTGCCCTAATTGAGTATCAGCCCTGGAATCAGATTCGAGACAGTAATGTCTCGTAAACGTATGAACTGATTTCCAGGTTGCAGCTTTGCATATTTCTGACATTGGAATGTCATGTAAGAAAGCTACTGTAGCGGCTTTCCCTCTAGTGGAATGCGCTTTGGGTGACACCAGTAAAGGCTTGCCTGCAAGCTGATAGGCCAATTTAATGCAAGAGACAATCCATCTGGAGATGGACCTCTTGGCCGCTGGAAAACCCGTCCTCATTGAACCATAGTTCACAAAAAATTGATCAGTTTTCCGGATCCCTTTAGTCTTTTCCAAATAGAACTTGAGCACTCTCTTAAGATCCAAGGAGTGCAGTGACCGCTCGGCTGGGGTCGTAGGATTTGGAAAAAACAAAGGGAGGGAAATGGACTGATTTATATGAAAATCAGAAACCACTTTAGGCAAGAAAGATGGATGAGCCCTTAGGACTACTCTATTGTGGTGGAAAACAGTATATGGTTCCTTCGCACAGAGCGCTTGTATCTCGCTTACTCTGCGAGCTGAAGTAATGGCCACCAAAAAGGCCGCCTTCCAAGAGAGATGTTGCAAAGAGGCCTTGTGGATGGGCTCGAAAGGAGGTGACATTAACCTGGATAAAACCAGGTTCAACTCCCAAGGAGGAGAAGGATTTCGCACAGGGGGATAAACTTTTTTCAACCCCTGGAGGAAGTCCTTAACCACCGGAACCTGAAAGAAAGAGATCTGATCAGGTGATTTCCTGTACGCTACTATGGCTGACAAATGCACTCTAATGGAAGCATATTTCAAACCAGAAGTTGCCAAGGAAAGGAGGTATGGCAGGATTACCCCCTCCTGCCCTTTAGTTGGATCTAAGTGATGATCCCTACACCATATGTAGAACCTTTTCCACTTGAACGCATAAGACGCTCTCGTGGAAGGCCTCTTAACCTCCTGCATACAGTCGGGAGGCAGATTCAAATGTCCATATTGCAGGACCTCAGGTGCCATGCTGTCAGGTTCAGTGATGAGAGGTTGGGATGCAGTATCCTCCCGTTCATCTTGCTCAATAGGTTCGGTTTGCAAGGAAGTCGGCTGTGTGGACACACAGACAGATGCAGCAGGTCCGTGTACCACCACTGAGGTGGCCAATCCGGAGCTATCAAGATCATCTCCATGTCGAACCTGAGGAGCTTGGAAACCACCTTCGGAATCAGAGGCAGGGGAGGAAACGCGTAAGCAAACGTTCCCGACCAATCCATCAGGAGAGCGTTCCCCTGCGTCCCTGGCCGGTGGAATCTGGACGCGAAGGCGTGGCATTTTGCGTTTTCTTCGTCCGCAAACAAGTCTATGACTGGACGAACCCAACAACGAAAAAGCTCTTCTACCACTTCGTCGTTTAGCACCCAGTCTGGCTGATCTTCGAAGTGCCTGCTGAGTGCGTCTGCTTTGATGTTTAACTCGCCTGGAAGGTGCAGCGCCACCACTGAAAGGTTTCGAGAGAGAAGCCAGTGCCAGATGGATTGAGCCTCCCGGGAGAGAGGGCAAGATCGTGTGCCTCCTTGTTTGTTCAGATAGAACATGGTGGTTGTATTGTCTGTCTTAACTAAGACTGAGTTGGACTCGATCGCTGGAAGAAAAGCTTTGAGAGCTAGAAACACCGCTCTGAGCTCCAGCATGTTTATGTGGTACGTCTGCTCCTGTGCAGACCACTGACCCTGAATCTGGAGGGGACCCATGTGCGCTCCCCAGCCTTGAAGAGAGGCATCTGTCACTATAGACTGGGTGGGTAGTGGCTAATGAAAAGGTACTCCTACCAGCACATTCCTCGTCCGAGTCCACCATTTGATGGCATCCTTCGCTGTCTGGGAAAGAGTGATACGATCTTCCCACAGCCCTGTCGCCTGGTCCCACTGGTTTTCGAGAGCCTGTTGTATAGGGCGCATTCGGGATGAGAAAAATGCAGGACGCCATGGAACCCAGCAGGGAGGCTACCTGTCGGACTGTCGGAAGCTGAGACTCTAATAGAATCCCACACTAATGCCTCATGGAAAAAAGTCTCTCCTCCGAAGGAAACGCTTTTCCCAATTTTGTGTCCAGAACGGAGCCTAGGTAGTGGATGGACTGTGTTGGCCGCTGGACTGACTTCTCCAGGTTCACATGGAGACCGAGCCTGTGCAACTGGTGTAGACAAAGTTGCAGATCTTGCGTCACCTGTACCGGACACGGGCCCTTTAGGAGCCAGTCATCCAGGTATGGGTAAATGAAAAGTCCCTTCTTGTGAAGAAAAGCCGCCACCACTGCCATGCATTTGGTGAAGACTCGTGGTGCGGACTTGAATCCGAAGGGTAGCACCTTGTACTGGTAGTGTTTGCTTCCTACGACAAACCTCAAGTACTTGCGATGCTGTAGAGCAATCGGAATGTGAAAGTATGCATCTTGCAGATCCACCGAACACATCCAATCTCTGGTTTGAAGATGTGGGCATATTGGGTGAAGAGCTAACATGCAGAACTTTTCTCTGACGATGACTTTGTTGAGGAGACGCAGATCTAGTATAGGCCTGAACTTGTCCTCCTGATCTTTTTTGGGGACAAGAAAGTATCTTGAGTAGACTCCCTTTCCTCTTTGAGAGGGAGGAACTTCCTCTATAGCTCTTTTTTGTAGTAGGACTGACACTTCTCTGCGGAGCAAGCTCAGCTGGTGAGGGCAAGAGGTCTTTGGAGGAATGCTTTTCGGAAGCGCACGGAAACGTAGCCTGGATCCATTGCGCAGTATATTCAGCACCCACTGATCTTTTGTGATGCTGACCCACTCTGCCAGGTGTTGTCTAGCACTTCCTCCCACTGGAGTGGGTAACATCGCCAGAGGAAGCCACTGATCAAGCCTTTCCTCCTCTCGTGGTGGTAGAGGACTGCTGGTGACCTCCTCTACCTCTGTTGGATTTGCCTCGGAACTGTGATTTTCCTTGGTTCTTATTCTGGGACCACTGAGGGGTTTGAACCCTCTGTTGAGCCCCTCTCCCCCTGTTGGTCTTGAAGCGGCATTTGAACTCTTTTTTCTTCTCCAAACCCACCGCTTTCACCGTATCCAGTTCAGTCTTCATACGGGTAATCTCTTCGTCAGCATGTTCTCCGAAGAGAGAGGAACCCGAAAAGGGAAGATTAAGGATGCGATGCTGAGCATCCGGCTTCAGCCCTGTGAGGCGCAACCAAGCCGACCTTCTGGCACAAACCCCATGTGAGTAGGAATGTGCCGCAAGCACTGCACCATCCGCTGCTGTGCTTATCAACTGGTTCGCCACCAAACATCCTTCAGTCATAGTTTCTTCGAAGTCCTTCTGGTCATCCTTTGGCAGTTTGGACTTGAACCACTCCATGGAATCCCATAAGGCTCTGTCGTATCTACCCAGCAGTGCGGCCGCACTGGAGACCTTCAGCGTGGAGGCAGCTGAAATGCAAACTTTGCGACCCCACGAATCCTGAGATTTGCTGTCCTTATCTGGTGGGACTGAAGAGGAAGCAGCAACTGCATGTGTCTTCCTCGCCGCTGCCACTATCACAGAGTCTGCTGGAGGGTCAGATTTTACAACAAGCATTGGCATAGCCAATAGGTCTCGCCTTTGGGACCTTATAAGTATTTAGTTATGCAGCACAATATCCTTACTGCAACGACATTAACTGTTGCATGGCTAAACACTTATAAGGTCCTAAAGGCGAGACCTATGGGCTATGCCAATGCTTGTTACAACCTGCATGCCAAAGAGGAGGAAAGTGAAGGAGCGAATACAAGAGAGAAAGAATGGAAGAAGCAATGGCAGATTGAACTCAAGTGGGGGAGTGAGTGAGAGAAGAGAGAACGATAGGAGAGAGAATGAAGGGGGAGAGAGAGAGAGAGAAAGAAGGGGAGAAAAAGAGAAGGAGAGAAAGGGAGGAGACAGAATTAAGGAGAGAGAGAGAAAGAATAGAGATAGAGAATTAGAGCGGGGCGAGAAAGAGAGAGGGAGAGAGAGAGAGGGAGGGGGAGAGAGAGAGCGAGAGAGAGAAAGAGAGTGGGGGAGAGAGACATAGGGAAGAAGTAATGCAAAAAAAGTAATAGCCAATGGAATAAACTTGTGATAGTAATTTCCAAGAAACAATCCCAAATTAAATTTGGAAAATCCCTTAAAACCTGGCTATTTTTTTCTTCAGAATATTTTATGAATCTTCAGTAAATACAGTAAAAAGGAAACCCCTACAAAATAAACATAAGTAAAAATGCAGTCTGTTTGTTTTCCTATTTGCGTGTACCTTAAAGTAATCATAGTATGCGAGCAAACAGGGAAAGATCCGATACACAAGTGTAGGGGCATTTTGTTACAGCGATTTCTTGATTGTATGCCTTAGCAATTGTTAGAAATGGACAAGTAGGAACAAATGGAAAGTGGTGGGCATGGCTGACCAACGTGACTAAATACAACAAACCTCGGAGAGCAGCGCATGCCTGCTACCAGGCTCAACGTAAAAAAAAAAGCAAAAATATTTGGATCATGGAGAGGAAACCCCAATCTAGTGTTCTTTTGATGCAGCCCCAATTGCCCAAGCAGTTCAGAAAAATGCGTGGGTGCTGTTCTTACTGTCAAGGCTATGTCGTTCCAAAGATTGGGGCTGGCAGCAATCAGTGGGTGGGAGCGAGTGTAGCGCAGGTCTAGCTTGCCAAATGATCTGTAGCGGATAATAAGTAGGATTAGGATATGTGACTGACCAACAACGGTGATGGATCAAGCCCTGATCTTTGGACTGGGTAAGAGTGGTCTGCTTAATTCAGACACTCTGTTCATCACCACCCCCTTTTCTGTATCGTTTTTGGCCACTATAGGTGTGGCAGGGTATACTCAGACATGAGTCCCTTTCTCACTGCTCCATCAGGATTCAAGCAAGCCGGGCCGAAGAGGCTGAAATGCCAGAAACCGGTCCCCGGTAGCTTGTCTCCTTTCTGGTGAAGAATTGGCTTGGTAGTTTGGTCTGCCCTGTTCCCATGATGCACTGGGCCAGGGACAGACTAATTTGCATATAGCCAGGTTCTGAGCTGGGATGGGGCAGTGAGATAAATAACGGTGATGGATCAAGCCCTGATCTTTGGACTGGGTAAGAGTGGTCTGCTTAATTCAGACACTCTGTTCATCACCACCCCCTTTTCTGTATCGACCAACAGCAGGGGCATGCTTGAAGAGAACCAGAGACGAAATTACTGGACGAGCCGCAGGGACTCAAGTAGGTTGTAGCGGTGTCTAATGTAATCAGACCGAGGCGTCTTAGGGAAAGAATCCAAGTGTGGTGGCGGCAAGCTGGGGAGGAGGCACAGCATTAATGAGGGTATGCGAGGCGCCGAGGATGGCTGCGTGAAGAAGCGCGGGGGACTTACTTAAAAGACCGCAGGGGGCCATGCACGAGGTGCTTCAGGTCCCATGTTGCATAAATCACCGGGGAAGACAGGCTCTTGACTGGCGTGTGTGTGTTACAATTTCTAAAAGAATGGAAGACGATTAGTGGTAGATGTGATGAGCGCAGCAGGGGATGCTGGGCTCAGCCGAAATTACTTATAGTGGCGCCGGGTTAGTGAGCGTGGTGCACCGGAGGGGTTCGGTGTCACCGAGGGAGAAATCCTCACAAACTCTTCTACAAGGGCGGAAGAGAAATAGGGAGGTGCGGGTGGAAGGCACATGAGTGAGTCGGGGCAGAGGCCGATGCACATGTGCAAGTTAGTATAGGGCATGGTGTGCACCTGGGCCAAGCTGCAAGGGCGCACAAGAGACACCATGTTGTGTAGTAGAAGGATGCCGTAGATAGAGGCATCTGAAGTCAAATAGACATGGAGAAAGGGCTGTCGTGAATAAGCAAGTTAATTAGAGGGGGCAAAATGCATTACATGGGGAGGGATGCAAAGTATACAACGGGCGATGCAAGATTGAACAAGCAGAAACACGAGAGACGGCCTGTGGCCGTCAAAGTGAAGTGGACACGGCGGGCAGGGGAGGGGGCGGAGCGGGGAGAGCGGCATGAGGGTGTGAAGCAGCAGGGGCCTGAGACGAGGCCGCCTTGCCTTTGATGTGGTAATGCGAGGCAAGCGGCTGGTGGCATTGTGCACGCGCTTTCACGTGCACTGGAAGAAATCGCCTGGGAATCGCCTGATCTCGGTAAGCTCTGTTTAAGCCGCAATAGATCGAGCTCCCGCTCTCAATGCGCATGCGCATTGAGATAGGTCGCTCGACCTAAAAACTGGGTCAGAAGAAGCCGGTTTGAATTTCTTCTGTATGCGGGCTGGCACCGCTCTGATGGCTGCCGGAGTTAGGAAAACGTCCTTGACCGGATCCATAATCCCCGGGACTAAAGGCAGCAGTGGACGAGAGATAGATTTTTTGTGCAAAGTTTCAAAAATGACTGTCGTAGTAACCTGGGGGACAGACATTTCAATGCTCAGCTTCTGAGCTCCTGTTTGCAGGACATCCAGATAAGTGCCGATGTCATCGACTGGAGAGGATCTGGAAGTAGGACTATCCGTCAAAGTGGGAGAGTAATCCCTCTTGGAAGACCTGGTCGAAGAAGTAGAGGAAGTAGACGGAGTTCTGCGATGTTTACGGTGAGCACCGTGTCCCCTCTCACGAGACCTTCTTGGGTGCTCTTCCCTTCTAGGAGAGCGAGATCTAACCGGATCCTCTCTCCTTGGTGAATGAGATCTGACAGGATCTTCTCTGGGAGAGCGGGATCTCACCGGATTTTCTGTTCTGGGAGAGTGAGATCTGATTGGTCTTTTCACAGGAGATTTTCTGGGAGGACTACGCCTGTCCACTTCATCCTGGAGAGGAGATCTGTGCTGCGGACTGACGTATTCATGCATACGTTTAGTAGCCCCTGAATCTCGCCAATGGTCCAATGACTTATACCATCTGGGAGACAGTCTGACCTCCGCAGCCGAAGGATCTGGCTGACGCACAGGAGATCCCAGGACAGGACTTCTGGACCTCGAAGATGTTGTTGAGGGGCCAGAAGACTCTGAAGAAGAACGGAGAGAAGCTGACTCCGTAACCATGATCACAGAGGAATGTCTCGACGTCGAACGCTCTGGCGTTGTACGTTTGCTCGACGCCGAATGCTTTCGGGGAGTCGGCGGATCCAGCAATCTCGACCTTGAATGCCTCGACGGCGATCGATGCGAGGATCTATGTTTTCTCGACGTCGAGTGGTGATGACCAGTCGTCGACGGAGCCCTCGGTCTCGACGTCGAACGGCGATGACCAGCCGTCGACGGAGCCCTCCGTCTCGACGTCGAATGTTTGTGCGATGACGGCGGAGGGGTATTGTTCACCCTCGACGCCGAACGTCGTTTTTTTAGACGACGGCGGAGGGATCACACTTCTCGACGCCGGTCGCCGCCTGGATGACGACGGCAGAGGAGTGACCTCCCTCGACGCCGATCGTCGCCCGGTTGATGACGGCGGAGGGGCCTTGGAACTCGACGCCGACCGTCGCCCGGCTGACGGCGGCGGAGGGGATTTCGACGACGGAGCTGGATCATTCGACGTCGACGACGTACCTGGTCTTCTTTTCGACGGCGAGCCCGCCGTCTACGGTAGTTTTGACGATGAATGACCCACCGGTGGTTCTTTCCTCAGCGCCAAGCCTGACACTGAAGCTGAAGGGTGAGAAGACTTCTCTTTTGAAGATGTTCTAGCCTTCTTGGAGCCCTTCTTCACCGGAGACCTTCCTCTGGATGACCTGTGAGCCAGGCCATAGATGCGAATTCTCTCCCTGTCTTTGAGAGTTCTTCCTGACAGGTGCTCGCAGTGAGGACAGGTGCCTGGATCATGTTCTTCAGGCAGACACAGGATACAAACGTCGTGGTTGTCTGATTTTGCCTTCTTGTTGCCACAAGAAGGGCATTTGTCAAAAAGTGAAGGCATTCTCAGCTGAAAATGCTCACTAAAAGGACTAAAAAAGACAGATTATTACTTGACTTGATGTAAAATGTCAAAGTAAAAGAAAAAGTTGTTAAGAATGAAGTAATTTTCTGTCAGAAAACAGAAAATTAGTGGAGCTGTGTTACCAGGATCCTTCCTGAAGGAGCCGTAAAGAACAACTGACCTAACTGTCACCCCTGAGGCATGATGGGATACAGGGGGTCATGGGTGCCTTAAAGGCACGGTGTCAGTTTTTTGGTATTCAGCTACAGGTTAGCTTTTCAGTCTTTTTAGATGTTTGCAATGCAGCCTGGGAGCTTTCTATGCTTTCAGGGTGTTATAAGAATTTCTACTGCTGCCTAAGCATTAAAACAGTTCTAAAACAATCTTTTGTGTTGTTTCTCATGTTTCTAATGCATATTATTCATGTATGGTGGAAATTCTTCACAGCATATTCCAGCCCTGATGTGATTTGGCTGCTATTATATATATATATATATATATATATATATATATATATATATATATATATATATATATATATATATATATATGTTATCCAAACCTTCGTTACTACAACGAAAAAGACGCTGACTCCGTGGGATTCAACAAAGAGGAATTTATTCACCTCAACGACGACTGCTTACGCGTTTCGGCGGGACATCCGCCTTGCTCACAAGCATTAAAACAGTTCTAAAACAATCTTTTGTGTTTCTCATGTTTCTAATGCATATTATTCATGTATGACGGAAATTCTTCACAGCATATTCCAGCTCTGATGTGATGTGGCTGCTATTGCATGTTATGTGTGTGTGTGTGTGTATATATATATATATATATATATATATATATATATATATATATATATATATATATATATGGGGCACATCTAATATAGTCTTTCCAGGGTCCCGCGCATGGGCGGGAATATTCTAATGCTTATGACTATTGATGAGGATCCCCTGGAAGAGAACTGCACTCTCCTGTAGGGAGGTCGTATTGTGGTCTTTTGCTTCTGTTATGTGTGGTAAGAGACACATCCCCTGCTGTCTGCCGCTTTGAAGTTACTCCTGTTCAGCTATCTTCCAGTTTTTGACAGTCGTCGTCTCTTTTGCTGTTCGCAATACCCCGGTCTCTTGTGCCCAGCGGCCTCACTGCAGTGTCTCTGATTCGATCGCGCTCCAGCAGTCTCTCGCCTGTGGGAGGTGTCGGTCCCTCGTTCTTGCTGTTCCTGGGGTAACTTTCTCCTGCTCCTCTCTTGTCTAACCCCTGCCGTCTCCTCCTGACGTGAAATAGACACTGCCATCTCCTTTTAAACCCCTACAGCCTCCGCCTCGTCACCATGTGTGCTCATATCTCTCCTGCCAGCGCAGCAGTCTCTTGTGAAACACTCGAAGGCCGAGCCCTGTCTCTTCAGCGCCAGAAGCGTGCACTGTCCCTTGTGAAGTAACCGACTTCCTTTCGGGAGCCTGCAGGGCTGCCAGCTGAGCCCTTGTGCCTTGACAGGCCATAAAACTATGATCCGAAAGCCTCAGAGGCAGAGAGAGGTAGTGAGGAATTATTGGCCGCGCGACTTACACTTTTACATATCCGAGTCTGCGTAAAGTCCAAACGGGCCGGTTCTATGAATCAACTACGGCCAGGGTAACGAGTAAAGCAAGTGGAACTGATGTGATGTAATTCAAGTAATGAACAAAATATTGTGCTAAAATACAGGGACTTGTCTAGCAGAAGACAAGAGAGCTTGTTCTCAAAATGGCATGACAGATCCATGTGCTGGTGCTGCACTGAAAGCGATCGCTATTACAAACAAGTCAATGACTGCCCGCTGAAAATCTCTCTCAATATGATACACATTCCCCTTCTCTTCCTCTCGTAGCACTTTCCAAAAAGATAATTCTACTCAGACTTCTATGTCCTTTTTGTCACAATACCACCAATTAGCCATCAGATATTCTTCGTGGAACTGTATGCAAGGGTAACAAGCAGAACATAGACGATACCGCGGCAGTCGCACTGACACATGAAAGGAAGCCGAAACCAGTCCTTCTGAAACGAGCAGTGGTGCGCGCCCGTAGCCCCGAGCCCTAAAAACTCTAGACTGGTGCACGCGTGCCCAGCATCTGTCTTCAATTACCGCGGGCCCCGACAGCCGCGATAATTGAAGAAGTATGCCCTTCTGCTGCGCGTGTCCGCACGGAATATGCAATAGGCGGAGCTACTCTACCGCCTATGGCGTGCTCTTTTTCCCGAAAACACACGCACGAGAAGGCCAATCGAAATGCAGCTGGCAAAAAAAAAAAAAAGGATGAAAAATCACGAGCAGCCAGGAATTTGTTAGGTAGCTTTTCGGAGACGCTAACTGCAGGACTCTTGGGCTCCGCCCACACTGCTACGCAGTGTGACGTAGGCCCGAGCCCTAAAAAGGGCGTGGCCTCTGAACACCTCTCTGCAACCCCTAGCGCATACTGGAGGTACCTGGTGGGCCAGTTGGTCCTGAGGGACCCTCAGAATTAATTCCCCAACTTGCAACTCGCCAGGGGGCGCGTATGCACAATGGCGAAGAAAGGGGGTGAGGCCTGAGATGACATGTCTGCAAACACGCCCTGTGGAGCGTTTTAAGTTGGGGAATTAATTCCTCTTCAATCCTGAGGGTCCCTAGGGGCCAACTAGCCCACCAGGTACCTCCAGTATGCGCCAGAGAGCTGCGTTGCAGAGAGGTATTCAGAGGCCATGCCCCTTTCTACAACACTCTGCAACGCAGCTCCGTGGCACTTACTGGAGGTACCTGGTGCGCTAATTGGCCCCCAGGGACCCTCCGGACTGAAGAGGAATTAATTCTCCATCTTAAACCGCGCCACAGGGAGTGTTTGCACACATGTCAACTCAGGCCCCGCCCCCTCCCTTCATCATTGTGCAAACGCGCCCCGTGGCGCATTTAAAGTTGGGGGATTAACTCCCCTTGAATCCTGAGGGTCCCTAGGATGCAACTAGCCCACCAGTTACCTCCATTAAACGCCACAGTGCTGTGTTGCAGAGAGGTGTAAAAAGGGACGTGGCCTTAAAACACCTCTCTGCAACGCAGCTCCCTGGTGCATACTAGAGGTTACTGGTAGGCTAGTTGGCCCCCAGGGACCTCCAGTATTCAATGGGAATTAGTTCCCCATCTGCAAACGCACCAGGGGGCGTGTTTGCAGAGTGCTGCAAGGAGGGGCGGCCTTTATTTTATTCTTTATGAAGGGGGCTGCCCCCTATTTTTATTTTTTTTTACTTTGGAAGGGAGCCGCTTGGCCCCCTCCCGAGGCCCCGGGACCTGGCCATCACTTTTTTGAGGGGCGCTGCATAGCCCCCCTCCAGAGGCCATTTATGGCCCGAGGACCCCATCCCCGGGGCCGGCTTTTTCTTTTTTTTAATGATTTTTTTAAAATATATAATTGGGATGGGGGGCCGTGTGGTCCCCCTCTCGGGCCACTTCTGGCCCCAGGGACCCCATCCCCCGGGGCTGGCCCTCTCCGTTGGGGGCCGTGGGGTGGGTCCCCTATCCCCCCACAGTCCCGCCAGCTCCCCGCGTCCTGCGGAAGCCGGCATTTCTATTCCACATGTGGAGCTGCTAAGATGCAGCTCCATGTGTGGAAAAGCAATCGTCTTTGGTATTTGGAAGAGAGAGCAGGTTCCCTGCTCTCTCTTCCAAATACCAAAGCAGTTTGCTATGGCAGGGAGGGAGCCGCGAGGCTCCCGCCCTGCCATAGCAAACTACAGTGTCCCGGAGGTGGGCATCACGGGACACTGCAGGAGCCAGCCCTGGGGGTGGGCGGTCCCCAGGGCCATCAAGGGCTCCAGGAGGGGGGGGTTTCAAGCCCCCTCCCCCCACAGGAATATTTAAAAAAGCCCCGGATGGCGGTCCACGTGGCTTGGGGGGGGGGGCTGTAAGTCCACCACACATTTTTTAAAACCCCCGGGGGTGGCAGTCCCTGGGACTTCGGGTGGCTGAGAGCCCCCGTCGCACATATTTGAGAAAAGCACCCCATTACATTTAACAAATTGCCCGCGGGTCTAAATACTAACGAAGCGCGGGAGACCGCGCGTTGTTTTTTTTTTTTCACCGCCGGATCCGCGGATTTTTCAGTTTAAAAAAAATTATAATTTTTTGGGACCCCCTAAGCAGGCCTAGGGGGTCAGGGTGTTTCTACCCTGCCCCCTTTTCGCATTTTGTGCACTTGTGTGACTGATTTCTTGAGCCTCTTTTCTACCGAGGCACAAGATGGCTGCCAACACTTCCTGGTTTGGAGTGTTGACAGTCAATTAGCATACAGCTCGTGATCGGGAGGGTGCGCGGATCCTCCGCGGCCTTAGATATATAGGTGTTTTTTATTTTCTCAGCCACTACTGAACAGATTTACACCATTTAACAACTTTCTGAACCAAGAACTACCGCTTTGCCAAATTTAGTGTAATTCCGTTCAGCAGTTCGGCCTGTAGCCGTGTCTAAAGATGTTTTGGGACCCCCCCCCTTTTTTTCTCGGCCCCCGCTTGACGAATCACCTAGAAACTTTCAGGATAGGAGCGGACCAGAGCGCCCCACCAGTTTTGAAAATTTCGCGAATAATCGTCAACCAGCGCCAAAGTTATTGGAAATAGAATGTCGCAAATTTCCAATGGACATTAGGTCTGAACTATAACTACCTACTGGGAAAAAGGGAAAAAGGGAAAAAGGGAAAAAAGGAACAAGCATTTGCAATGCAATAGGTCTCGCATTAGGAAAGTTTGAGCTATTGGTATTTTAAATGACAAATCTTTTATTTATGTGTTGGTTTTGAAAATAGCAAAATTAATAGCTTTGTCATTTACAATGCCAATAGTTTTAACTTTCGCAAATGTGACACCTATAGCATTTGTAATGCAATATGTGTTGTATTTACGTGACTTAGATGTATTGATATTACAAATAACTATGGCTTTTATTTTTTTTAATAATTAATACTTTCATAAAAGTTTTTGTAATTTATAATGGCAATAGCTTAAACTTTTGTAAATTACTTTTGTGAAGATTATGTTCAGTGTATTTTATTGTGACGAAAATCCAAGAACAGAAGTGAAATATTAACATCTTTTTGTGACATTTGTAATAAAGATTGAAACATTAAGAGAACATATTTAAACCAGTTGTTGTTAAATGGTTGCACAGAGTGATGCTGTGGTGGTGCGACAGAGTGAGGGCGACAGTGATATGCTGTGGTGGTGCGACAGAGTGAGGGCGACAGAGATATGCTGTGGTGGTGCGACAGAGTGAGGGCGACAGAGATATGCTGTGGTGGTGCGACAGAGTGAGGGCGACAGAGATATGCTGTGGTGGTGCGACAGAGTGAGGGCGACAGAGATATGCTGTGGTGGTGCGACAGAGTGAGGGCGACAGAGATATGCTGTGGTGGTGCGACAGAGTGAGGGCGACAGAGATATGCTGTGGTGGTGCGACAGAGTGAGGGCGACAGAGATATGCTGTGGTGGTGCGACAGAGTGAGGGCGACAGAGATATGCTGTGGTGGTGCGACAGAGTGAGGGCGACAGAGATATGCTGTGGTGGTGCGACAGAGTGAGGGCGACAGAGATATGCTGTGGTGGTGCGACAGAGTGAGGGCGACAGAGATATGCTGTGGTGGTGCGACAGAGTGAGGGCGACAGAGATATGCTGTGGTGGTGCGACAGAGTGAGGGCGACAGAGATATGCTGTGGTGGTGCGACAGAGTGAGGGCGACAGAGATATGCTGTGGTGGTGCGACAGAGTGAGGGCGACAGAGATATGCTGTGGTGGTGCGACAGAGTGAGGGCGACAGAGATATGCTGTGGTGGTGCGACAGAGTGAGGGCGACAGAGATATGCTGTGGTGGTGCGACAGAGTGAGGGCGACAGAGATATGCTGTGGTGGTGCGACAGAGTGAGGGCGACAGAGTGAGGGCGACAGAGTGAGGGCGACAGAGTGAGGGCGACAGAGTGAGGGCGACAGAGTGAGGGCGACAGAGTGAGGGCGACAGAGTGAGGGCGACAGAGTGAGGGCGACAGAGATATGCTGTGGTGGTGCGACAGAGTGAGGGCGACAGAGATATGCTGTGGTGGTGCGACAGAGTGAGGGCGACAGAGATATGCTGTGGTGGGGCGACAGAGTGAGGGCGACAGAGTGAGGGCGACAGAGTGAGGGCGACAGAGTGAGGGCGACAGAGTGAGGGCGACAGAGTGAGGGCGACAGAGTGAGGGCGACAGAGTGAGGGCGACAGAGTGAGGGCGACAGAGTGAGGGCGACAGAGTGAGGGCGACAGAGTGAGGGCGACAGAGTGAGGGCGACAGAGTGAGGGCGACAGAGTGAGGGCGACAGAGTGAGGGCGACAGAGTGAGGGCGACAGAGTGAGGGCGACAGAGTGAGGGCGACAGAGTGAGGGCGACAGAGTGAGGGCGACAGAGTGAGGGCGACAGAGTGAGGGCGACAGAGTGAGGGCGACAGAGTGAGGGCGACAGAGTGAGGGCGACAGAGTGAGGGCGACAGAGTGAGGGCGACAGAGTGAGGGCGACAGAGTGAGGGCGACAGAGTGAGGGCGACAGAGTGAGGGCGACAGAGTGAGGGCGACAGAGTGAGGGCGACAGAGTGAGGGCGACAGAGTGAGGGCGACAGAGTGAGGGCGACAGAGTGAGGGCGACAGAGTGAGGGCGACAGAGTGAGGGCGACAGAGTGAGGGCGACAGAGTGAGGGCGACAGAGTGAGGGCGACAGAGTGAGGGCGACAGAGTGAGGGCGACAGAGTGAGGGCGATAGACAGATAGATAGAGTGAGGGCAATAGATAGTGTAATTATGTGGCACTGAGTGGTATTTGGAGTGTATGTTGCGTTGAGCGCAGTGTAATTATGTAGCATATAATTATGTGGCACTGAGTGGTATTATTAGGACTGTATGTTGTATTCAGTAGAGGGCGATAGGTAAATAGAGTGAGGGCGATAGATAGATAGAGTGAGGGTGATAGATTGATAGAGTGAGGTGCGATAGTTAGAGTGAGGGCGATGGATAGAGTGAGGGCGATGGATAGAGTGAGGGCGATGGATAGAGTAATTATGTGGCGTGTAATTATGTGGCACTGAGTGGTATTTGGAGTGTATGTTGCGTTGAGCGCAGTGTAATTATGTAGCATATAATTATGTGGCACTGAGTGGTATTATTAGGACTGTATGTTGTATTCAGTAGAGTGTAATTGTGTGGCGTGTAATTATGTGCTACTGAGAGGTATTTGGAGTGTATGTTGAATTGAGTGCAGTATAATTAGGTAGCGGGTAATTATGTGGCACTGAGTGGTATTTCAAGTGAATGTTGCATTGAGTGCAGTGTAATTATATGGCGTATAACTATGTGGATGCAGAGTGTGTGAGGGGGCAGAGTGTGTGAGGGTGCGGGGTGTGTGAGGGTGCGGGGTGTGTGAGGGTGCGGGGTGTGTGAGGGTGCGGGGTGTGTGAGGGTGCGGGGTGTGTGAGGGTGCGGGGTGTGTGAGGGTGCGGGGTGTGTGAGGGTGCGGGGTGTGTGAGGGTGCGGGGTGTGTGAGGGTGCGGGGTGTGTGAGGGTGCGGGGTGTGAGGGTGTGGGGTGTGAGGGTGCTTTGTGTGGTCTAAAGTAATGTGAGGGTGTGTGAGGGTGCGGGGGTGTGAGGGTGCGGGGTGTGTGAGGATGCGGGGTGTGTGAGGGTGCAGGGTGTGTGAGGGTGCAGTGTGTGTGTGTGTGTGCATTGTGTGTGGTCTAAAGTAGTGTGAGGGTGCAGTGTGTGTGTGTGGCCTAAAGTAGTGTGAGTGCACAGTGTGTAAGGGCGCAATGTGTGAGTGGGCAGTGTGTGAGTGGGCAGTGTGTGAGGGCACAGTGTAATGAGAGAGCAATATACTTATATACTGGATATATAACAGGTGTTTTCAATTATGTGTAAGTTGTTATTTTAAAACACAAGGGATATGACTGTAGTAATAATGAGTGCGGTAAACAAACAGGGGTGCAGTGTGTGAGAGTGCAGTGTGTGAGGGTGCAGTGTGTGAGGGTGCAGAGTGTGTGTGAGGGTGCAGAGTGTGTGTGAGGGTGCAGAGTGTGTGTGAGGGTGCAGAGTGTGTGTGAGGGTGCAGAGTGTTTTATAAGGGTAGGGAGTGTGTGAGGCTGTGGGGTGTGTGAGGGGTGTGTGAGGGTGAGGGGTGTGTGAGGGTGAGGGGTGTGTGAGGGTGAGGGGTGTGTGAGGGTGAGGGGTGTGTGAGGGTGCGGGGTGTGTGAGGGTGCGGGGTGTGTGAGGGTGCGGGGTGTGTGAGGGTGCGGGGTGTGTGAGGGTGCGGGGTGTGTGAGGGTGCGGGTGTGTGAGGGTGCGGGTGTGTGAGGGTGCGGGTGTGTGAGGGTGCGGGTGTGTGAGGGTGCGGGTGTGTGAGGGTGCGGGTGTGTGAGGGTGCGGGTGTGTGAGGGTGCGGGTGTGTGAGGGTGCGGGTGTGTGAGGGTGCGGGTGTGTGAGGGTGCGGGTGTGTGAGGGTGCGGGTGTGTGAGGGTGCGGGTGTGTGAGGGTGCGGGTGTGTGAGGGTGCGGGTGTGTGAGGGTGCGGGTGTGTGAGGGTGCGGGTGTGTGAGGGTGCGGGTGTGTGAGGGTGCGGGTGTGTGAGGGTGCGGGTGTGTGAGGGTGCGGGTGTGTGAGGGTGCGGGTGTGTGAGGGTGCAGTGTGTGGGGTCTAAAGTAGTGTGAGGGTGCGGGGTGTGTGAGGGTGCGGGGTGTGTGAGGGTGCATGGTGTGAGGGTGTGGGGTGTGTGCATTATTGTGGTCTAAAGTAGTGCGAGTGCACAGTGTGTGAGTGACAGATGAGAGGGAGCGAGGGCAGTGAGAGGAGAGAAAAGTAAGTGGTGAGATGAAGTAGAAAAGGCAGCTGAGCTAGAAAGGGAGGTTCCTTCAAAGACAGGCAAGGCGGTGGAGGAGTGTGAGATACTGGAGTGCAGAGTGGAGAGAGACGGTGCGTGGAGTAGAAACTGTGTGCCCTGTGAGAGCAGGGTATGCTGCGGGGAGAGGGGGGGTGATGTGTTCTGGCAGAGATATGTGTGGATCTCACGAATCAAAAGTTAGCGTGAGCAGCAAGGTAGATGCTTATTAGGATGGCGAGTGAGAGAGAAAACGTGCGGCCATTAAAAACAAGCGATGCACACTCTGTGCTGGGGGAGGGGGAGGGCCATTAAAGGAAGGGGACGGAGATGAGCGTGTCAAAGGAAGGGTGGGAGGGACATTGGCAAGCGAGCATATGGGGGGTGAGGGGGTGTAGATGTAGAGTCCATTTATAACGCGCTAGCAGTCGCTCCAAGGAGCATCTCGGCGCCAATATGAGGACAACCAGATGAAAAAGTTGCCTTACTGCTAAGGAGACCATAGCCGGGATCACACTAGCGCTCTGGCCATTGGGTCTGGAAGATTGTAAATCCAGGTTTTCAATTGCTTGCGGAACTCAGACTCCTTGTCCAGTGCTCTTAATAGAGGGGGTAGGGCATTCCATGCTTTGGCCCCCAACACCGCTAGGGATTTGCCCCCGCGGGTTTTGAGTCTGAATCTAGGGATGGTCAAAAGATTGGCATTGGAGGATCTTAGTGCGCGATTTGGACAGTATTTTACAAATTTATTTCTTAGGTAAGTGGGGCCTGAATTATGCACAGCGCGAAAAGTGATAGTTAAAACTTTGTGGAGGACCCTTTTAGTTATAGGCAGCCAGTGTAGTGCATTGAGGGCTTTGGTTGCTGAGGATCTTCTTGGCC
Source organism: Lissotriton helveticus (assembly GCF_964261635.1). NCBI lineage: Eukaryota > Metazoa > Chordata > Amphibia > Caudata > Salamandridae > Lissotriton > Lissotriton helveticus. The sequence continues at coordinate 101,877,326 of NC_136067.1, forward strand.
ATTTCAGAACCAGCCTTGCAGCTACATGCTGCACCATCTGGAGTTTATGAGTAACCATCTTATTGGTGCCAGCATACAGGCTATTGCAATAGTCAATGTGGGAGGTGACTAATGCAATCGTAACAGTTTTCCTTGCTTCGAGGGGCAGCAAGTCGAAGAACTTTCTAAGCATTTTTATTACCCCGAAACAAGTGCCTGCCACTTTTGACGCTTGATGTTTGAAGGATAGATCGGCGTCAAACTGTACCCCAAGGTTGCGAGCCGAGGAGGTAGTGTGGGGTGGAATTTCTGCCTTCTCAGGCCACCACAGTCTGGGGATGAAATCATTATTTGAGCCTATGGGCATGATCTCGGTCTTTCCTGTGTTACATTTCAGGTGGTTTTTCCGCATCCACTCAAAGGTGGCCGTTAAGCAGCACTTAAGCTTTTCCTCCCAGGCCTGGTTGTCTTTGTCCATGACCAGGATTAGTTGGGTATCGTCCGCATATGCTATTACATCTATGCCGTAGGACGATATCAGCTGAATCAGGGGTGCGGTGTAAACATTAAACAATGTCGGACTCAGACTGGAGCCCTGAGGTACTCCCGTTGACAGTGGCTTCTCGCAGGAACGGAATTCCCCCAGAGTCACCACTTGTCTCCTGTCACTAAGAAAGTTTTTTATCCACTCTAAGGCAATACCTTTAATGCCAGATGTTATTAATCGGTCTATTAAGATGGCATGTGAGACCGTGTCGAAGGCCGCCGACAGATCTAATAGTATCAGGACGGCCTTCTTGCCTTGGTCTAGAGCTGAGCGGATAGTTTCCGTAGTGAACAGGAGAGCCGATTCGGTGGAATGCTGAGTTCTGAAGCCAGCCTGATTGGGGTGCCATACTTCATTATTTTCCAAGAAAAGTGTCAGCTGTTTGTTAACTGTGGACTCAGTGATTTTACACAGAGCTGGAAGTAATGAGATCGGACGTAGATTGGATAGTGTGGAGGGGTCAGGAAGTTGTTTTTTTTGTAAAGGTTTTACAGCTGCCAATTTCCACTCGGGGGGGACATAGGCGGTGGACAGAGAGTTGTTAACGATAACATTTATGTCCGGGTTGACAATATCCGCAATAAGATGTAGGAGTGCTATAGGACATGGATCAAATGGTGATCCTGATTTGGTTGCCAGGATGGCCTTTTTTGTCTCTTCCAGGCTGATTGTGCGGAAAGCTGTAAGCTGGGTGACTTCCAGCCTAGTAGTTTCGTCCTCACATATTTGATCAAAGCTGGGAGCCTCAAAGTCTTTCGTCAGACCCTTAACCTTTTCCTCAAAAAAGTCTGCGATGGAGTTGCAAAGCATTTGAGAGGGGGGGATGTCCTGTGTTAGACATTTGGGTTTACTAAAATCTTTTACAATATTAAAAATCGCCTTCTGTTTACAGTTGGCTGTTGCTATGGCTGACGTGAAATACTTTGTTTTTGCCTGTTTGATTAAGGCATGATACGCTTTCTTGGTCTTTTTGTATTTGCTGCGTTCTGTGCTGAGGTAGTTCTTACGCCATCTACGTTCAGCCCGTCTTAGTTCCCCCTGTTTATTTTTGAGCTCTAGGTCAAACCAAGGGGCAGATCTCTTCTTATTCCCGGATTTGAGCTTACGTCTTCCCTGTCCGGTCATATTTTTTAGTTCTGTCATCCATTCCCTAAAGGTATTTAGGTTTGGGGGTCCGGGTAACTTAGTTCTACACTCTCTGGCTATTGGTATTAATTCTGGATGCTTCATGGTGGCCTTCCAATCCTCGTGTCTGGCCTGGTTGCTTTTGCAAGTATTCTTTTTGTTGGCATTAGTCTCTGGTGTAATCGAAAAAGGCATTAATACATGATCAGTCCATATTTGGGGTTTCAGCTGGTCTATTGTTAAGGTGTCTAAGTTGGTAGCAATACAATCAATCGTGTGTCCCGCCTCGTGAGTGGCTGGAGTATCACATATTTTAAGACCCAATACTTCCAAGGTTTCTCTGAAGGAGGCAGTAGGTGCCTCAATTATAGACTCAAGATGAATATTCACATCCCCCAACAAGGTGAAGTTTGAATATCTGAGTATCAGTGGGCTTAGTGCTTCTCCCACACTTCCTAAAAAATCAGTGCTAGTGCCGGGAGGGCGATAAATTAATGCCCCAGAGAAAGAGAAGTTGTCATGAATTTTAATACTAAAGGCCATCCCTTCCGCCCCTTTTAAATCATGGAGTTCCGTCATGACACACCCAAAGATATCTCTGTGTATGATAGCCACTCCCCCTCCCCGTTGCTCGTTGCCTCTGTCAACCCTCTGGATACCATACCCTAAAGGTAGGGCCTGTACCAGATCAGGAGTGCACCAGGGTTTGAGCCAAGTCTCTGTAATAAAAAGACAATCTAGGTTGTCGTCTATGGGGTGTTCAGCCTGGTGAGCTGAATGCGTGAGGCAGCAGAGGTGGAGTGCGGCGCGTGCGCGCACGAAGTGTCTGGTGGCAAATGGAAGCTGCGCACAATGCGCGTGGTTGTGGAGATGCAGAAAGCATACATAACAAAAGCGTCCAACAAAACACAAATAACCTAAAAAATAGGTTTTAGCATAGTGTGCCGCCAAACTAGCATGTTTCTACTCCTGCCAGCGTATTCATATATGTACCACAAGTGGTAACACACCAAAAAGCAGCCATGACTATTAGCTTTGTCAATAGTTGTTCCTACATGAAGATTTAACAAAAAATAAAGCTTTGCTATATAAAAGAAATACGCTTTTGTTCGTATGTGCTAATTTGTAGCATAACGATTGCGGCTTTCAGGGAGCAGAATTGTGTCACAGCCCTGGCTCACCATTCTGTAATTATGGACAACCTTGTGATCACTGTTACTACAGAAATTAACATAAACGTTGTTTGTATGTAATTAACCAAGTAGGGTAGAGTTATAGCGCAGGCTCACCAAAAAATACATAAACATTGCATTTGTGGAATGTAGCTATGGACTATGTAAAACGGTCCAATACATTAAGGACTGAGTTTGTGCTATATACAATTGTCTAAAAATCAAATGGCATTGCAAACCCTGAAATGCTACAAAGTTAAAATCTCGTCTTTACCCTATTATTAAAACTTTACTTTCATGGTAAACATGTAAGTCTGTAAATACAATGCAATAAATATAGCTAGGTTTGATTAACAAAATGCAGACAGAAAGTCTGCTATAGTGAGATGTTTCGGTGACAAATCCAGCACTTGAGAAAGGAAAGTAGGAGACGTTAATTAAAAGCTACGTAGACAAGCGACACAGATTGTAATCTATTTTGAGGCTGCATCTGTGGGATGCAAATTAACCACAGCAGTATGCTAAACTTGTGCTGGCACGTAGGAAGGGGGAAAAAAAGTGTCGGCAACTACAGCATGGTAAAACACATGTTACTTTATATTTGTGTAACTAGTGGCTATGTAAAACTGTGCAATACTTTAGGTTCGAGTTAGCACAATATACAATAGCCCAAAAACCAAATAAAATTTAAAACCTAAAATGCTGCAAAGGTAAACTATGATTTTTCTCTCTAGGGTGACGGTAAAAACAGAGAGCCCGATCGGCACATGTTGCAGCACCTACTTGGACCAGGCACCCTTAAAGCCCTAGGTAAAGTGTAGTGCGAATAATAATTAAACATATGGAAGGCATTCGCAACTAATAAAAACACTCCCAAAGCACAAATAAGCTAAAATGTAGGTTTTAGCATAGTGTGCCAATAACACCTTTCAAGTACTAGGGCTGTGTGTGTGTGCCCGGGAAGCATCCGGAGCAGGAGCTGCCATACAGGACGGATGGGGGTTGCCTGAATCCCTTTTAGCCTAATGGCGTTGCGCGCTTGACCAGCAGCAAAGTGCTTCGATATATTTGTGCAGCGGTGAACAACTTAAAAAAAAAATGAAATAACACCTACAAGCAGCAATGCATATGTAACACAGGTAAAATAACACCTACGAGCAACTATGACTATTGGCATTATCAATGGTTGCCACAGCACAAATATTTAGAACAAGCTACAAGGAACTGCAGATGGCTGGGCTTTTCCAACTGTATTAAAGGAATGGATCTCACGGCCTGCCGGCCGTGAAGTGTGAAGCAGTGGGCGGGGAAGCTTTGAAGCTCTCGGAGGCCGGAGCGCGGGAGAGCCTGGTGGGGGGGCGGGAATACGAGCGACGGGAGGAGAAGTTGATGCAGGCGGAATAGGCAGTTGCGCGTGCTTGTGTGGTCACGTGACCCGCTTTTGTGGCCACGTGACCTCACATGCACTGTGAAGAAACCGCAGTGGTTTCACTAGTCGATCGAGCACTTGAATTCTCGATCCCAAATGCGCTTGCGCGCATTGTAGGTCACGAGACCTAAAAAGGGAAAAAGGGAAAAAGGGAAAAAGGGAAAAAGGGAAAAAGGGAAAAAGGGAATATATATATATATATATATATATATATATATATATATATATATATATATATATATATATATATATATATATATATATATATATATATATATATATATATATATATATATATATATATATATATATATATATATATATTCAGCTCCAAGAAACACCCGGGCGGGGCACTCTCAGGTGGGTGCTTTCAGTGTGGGGGTGCACCCACAAATCAATTGCCGCTTCACTTTCCGTACCTTCGGATTTCCATCCAACAGAAAAAAAGCAACAAAAAAAAAAAGCACTCTCGGGGGGTCGTTTATTCACCAGCAAACAGACGCGTTTCGGTAAAGACCCTTCATCTATATAGATGAAGGTCTTTACAGAAACACGTCTGTTTGTTACTGTGTCTGATTGCTGGTGAATAAACAACCCCCGAGAGTACTTTCTTTTTCTGTTGGATGGAAATCCGAAGGTACGGAAAGTGAAGCGGATATATATATATATATATATATATATATACATATATACATATATACACACACACACACACACACACACACACACACACACACACACATATATAATATTTTTAAAGAACTGCTCTCGGAACCCCACATGTGAGCGGAAGTATTCAGAACTTATGACTATTGATTAGGATCATCTGGAAGAGAAATCTATAACCTCTAATTTCAGTCTGTCATCTTTTAAACAGTAGAATAATTTCTTGGAGACAAAAATCTTTGAGACAGTTGGACATGGGGTTGTTTTTTAAGCTTCTTACTTTAATTGGAATTAGCTCACTCGTCCCTTTTAATTTTTCTGTCTCAAACACTCCTTTCTACCATCACTATTAACATAACACACAGAAATAAGTTAACTTGTCACAGATGTGAGTGATGCAGCTTTCTTGGCAAATCTAACAAGTTACTCCCATTTAGTAACGGGGTTCCAGGTGGACACTATCTCACCACGGATTCCTCACTTTTATTTTTTCCAGAAGTCAAGCAGGATCCAGAGATGTATTCAGCAATGTTTGCTTGTGGGCCCTCAGAAGGCACTATATGGCTATAGAGTGACTGCACACTTCCAGGAAATGCATATAGGACATATAATCCCCATGAAAACGGCACCCTCATACGCAGACATCCTTCTTCTGCACACTCAAATGTACCACACTGATGAAATTGCAGGTGAGAACTAGCCAAAATCAAATTTGGAACCTTATTATGATGTTCAAGAGTCAATTCCACAGAATGAAGTGTTAGGAGGGTGGTGAAGAATCTGCAGTTAGACTATCCACTATTCAAATTGAAGACATCACTGTCCTGAACTCTATGACCCTTTTAGAAAAACTCTGAAACTTTGGACTCACCCAGCAAGTTATAGAACCCAACCATTTAGCTGAATACTGGTTGGACCAGATTTTCTCCCCAACCTGCAACGTTATAAGCCAGCAACTATGACCTTAACAGACCATGCTCTCATTTGTTTCAGCAGACCCATCCCACACCATCATAGATGAAATGCTACTAGAGGCAACTAAAGCGCAAGACAACAGAGAACAAGTCAATACCAGCAACAAATATGGAAGACCAAGCACACAGCTCTTGCAGATCACATCGGCGCAAGCAGTAACCGAAGGAACATTTTACATCAAAGATTTCACTGTGCCTTGTGCCGACTCCAGCAATATTAACCCATCAATAAAATCATGTCCTACACAAAAACGTTCACCCTCAACCGTACTCCCTTCACCATCGCAACTCAACTTTCCATCATGGGAGATGCACAAACCCTGACCTCTTGGCCTGCCGTTACCACTGTTAAAATCACAATCATGAAGACCACCCTCTTAGGGGCTCCATCGGACCCTTGCCCCACCATGCCTTCACCAAAGGACTCCTACCAATCAGCAAAGCACTAACACTCATTGACTCTGCCACCCTCCCAGACACCTGGCAACATGCCCCTGCTCAATTAAATCATCTGCTAATCCACCCACGCTTCCCAACTACAGACCCATCTTCGCCCTACCATGTCTGGCAAAGGTATAAGAGAAACGAAGCAACTGACGCCGCACCGAAGATCTCAGCAACTACCAGCTCCTCAACACCACACAGGCTGGATTCAGGCCCAACCACAGTACAGAAACTGTAATCATCACCATGAAAAGGCCATCCGTATGATCCTTGACAGAAAAGACACAACAGCCCTCATTCTCCTGTACCTCTCTGCAGCATTTGACAGTTTCACACCCCATCATCGTCCAGTGCCTGCAAAAGACTGGCATCCAAGAACTCGCTCTCCACTGGATATGCTCCTTCTTAAAGGATTGAAGACAGTCAGTGTGGCATTTTACTACTCAGAAGCCAGCAAACTCATCTGTGGAGTGCCTCAAGGTTCATTACACAGCCCCACCGTTTTCAACAAATACATGATCCCTCTTGTTAACATAATCCACACATACATCAACATACCCTCCTACGCAGACGACATGCAACTCGTACTCTCCCTCTCGGACAAGACCCCCAACACAGAAACAAGTCTGCATGACCAACGCCACTAACTGGATGAAAGCCTACTGTCTCAAGCTCAACACAGAAAAAACAGAAATAGTGATCTTCAGCAAGAACACCTCACCATTGGACTCCAAGTGGTTATCACCTGAACTTAGACCCACACCAGAATCCAATCCAGGAACCTCAAAAATAATCCTCAACAGCAAACTATACATGACCACACAAGTCAACGCTGTCAACACATCCTGCTTACAATGTCCTGAAGATGCTGAGGGAGATCTTCAAATGGCTCCCAAGCAACACAAGTAAAACTAACTCGCACCCTAAATGCCAGCAAGTTGGACTAGGGAACACCCTCTATAACAGACTTACCAGGAGAATACAAACCTTCCCCAACTGAACACCAAGACTCACCCTAACTTCAGACATAGAATTCACACCATATCTCCTTCCACCAATCACCCAGACACTCTTCTCCACAGGGCTCATACCCGCACACATCTTGTATAAATAGACTCAAATAAGGACAGCTGCTTTATTACATCGTTTTAAAGAATGGAAAAACTTCCCACTCCACATTAGAGCCTTCTACTATCTTCTTGAATTCTGCAAGAAGCAAAAGACCTAACTTTTCAGTTAACCAACCTACGACAGGCAGGGCTAGGCACACACTTGCTTAGCATTAAGAGTTCCCAATGGTAAATGATTGCTCTGATGGACACCTCGGACTGCAGATTCCTCTTCTTTAGAATAGATACCTGAGCAGTACCTCTAAAAGGTGGAGGGTCTGATAAGTAGACTCCCATTGCAAGGTTTTGCAGAACTGAGCAGATTAAATGGCCCTACCTTTGGATTAAGCAGTGAAGTCAGTAGTTTGTTATCAACTTGTGCACAGACGCACACATCAAAGCTTGCATATGTCCAGAACAGGTATCCCTCTTGCTAATACAATCATAGAGAGCACTGCTGAGAAGAACTGAGCCCAAAGACCTTCTAGAAGTTTCTTATTAGCCAGCGCACAGCAGATTTTAATGCAGAGAACTATCTTAAGTCCACAAAGTGTGCATTATCCACATAATATGTTCAGTGTAGAAAATATTTGCTCTTTTAGAGTCAAGCTGATTGAGCCCATACTCTCTTTCACGGGGTGTGGCTGGCGGAAAAATGTCGGCAGGGTGATGCATAGACCAACATGGAAGGGTACTATCAACTTTGGCAAGAAACCAGCCTGAGTCCTCAGAACCAATTTGACAAGGAAGCCCTGGGGTTGACTTGGCTTGTGTATTCCTGTGCCACTAACCTTTCAGTGTTTTGTTGAAAATTCATCTTCTAAAGAGGCTTTCCGGATGCGGTTGAGCCACAGGTTGACTGACCTGAGAGGATGAGCATGGCTTAAACCAAGTAGCCATGAGAGTGTACATAAAGGTTTTCTTAAATGGTTGTAGTGGCTCAGATGAAGTCAGACTCAGCTGAAGAATTTCCTTTAATAAATTGCCTTAATTTACATATTAGTCAACTGTTAATCTAGCACTGCTACTGCCCTACGCACCACTACAGCAAAAGAGGCACCTACTTCCAACCACGTACCCCACCACCATACCATCGCCCCCCCACGACCACCCTCAGCGCCTGGACCCCGGTCAGCACCGAAGACACCACCCGCACGATGAACAGCATCCACTCCGGATCGCCAACCGACCCCCTGCCCGTACCAAGTCTTCAACAAGGCCGACTCCATCACCGCACCCCAACTCCGAGACATCATCAACGCCTCCTTCAAAACCGCCACCTTCCCGGAAAGCTGGAAGCACGCCGAGCTGAAGAAACCGACAGCAGACCCCCACCGACCTCAAGAACTTCCGCCCCATCTCGTTCCTCCCCTTTCCTGCCAAAGTCATCGAGAAGACCGTCAACAGACAGCTTGCCGCCTTCCTCGAGACGAACAGATCCCTCGACCACTCGCAGTCCGGCTTCCGAGCAAACCACAGCACCGAGACTGCCCTCATCGCAGCCACTGACGACATCAGATCCCTGCTCGACAGCGGAGAAACAGCGGCCCTCATCCTCCTGGACCTCTCCGCGGCATTCGACACCGTCTGCCACCGCACCCTAGTGCTGCGCCTCAGCAACACCGGTATCCAAGAGAAGGCTCTGGAGTGGATCATCTCGTTCCTCGCCGGAAGAACCCAGAGAGTCTGCCTCCCCCCGTTCAGATCCGAGGCCACCGAAGTCATCTGCGGCGTACCACAAGGATCCTCCCTCAGCCCCACCCTCTTCAACGTATACATGAGCCCCCTCGCAGCCATCGCACGCCAACACAACCTCAACATCATCTCCTACGCCGACGACACCCAGCTCATCCTCTCCCTCACCAACGACCCAGCCTCCGCCAGAACCAGCCTACACGAAGGGATGAAAGACGTCGCTGAGTGGATGAAGAACAGCCGCCTGAAACTGAACTCAGATAAGACAAAAGTCCTCATCCTGGGACCATCTCCCTCCGCCTGGGACGACTCCTGGTGGCCCCCTGCACTGGGCTCCACTCCCAAGCCAACGGACCACGCACGTAACCTGGGCTTCATCCTAGACTCCTCCCTCTCGATGACCAGACAAGTTAACACCGTATCGTCATCATGCTTCAACACCCTGCGCATGCTCCGAAAGATCTTCCGATGGATCCCCACTGAAACCAGGAAGACGGTCACCCAGGCACTCGTCACCAGCCGGCTGGACTACGGGAACACCCTCTACGCCGGCACCACAGCCAAACTGCAATAACAGACTCCAACGCATTCAGAACGCCTCCGCCCGACTCATCCTGGACATCCCCCGACACAGCCACATCTCCGGCTACCTGAGAGACCTGCACTGGCTCCCCGTCAGCAAGAGGATCACGTTCAGACTCCTCACCCACGCACACAAGGCCCTCCACGACCTGGGCCCCAAGTACCTCAACGACCGCCTGACCTTCTACACGCCCACCCGCCAGCTACGGTCGACCAACACGCCGTCGCCGCCGTTCCACGCATCCGCCGAGCCACAGCCGGTGGAAGATCCTTCTCCTACCTGGAAGCTAAGACATGGAACTCCCTCCCCATCCACCTCCGGCTAACCCAGGACCATCTCTCCTTCAGGAAGCAACTCAAGACCTGGCTCTTCGAGCAGTGACGGGCCCCCCTCCCCCAGTGCCTTGAGACCCTTCCGGGTGAGTAGTGCGCTATACAAATGCCATGATTGATTGATTGATTACTTCCGCTGGTGGACCAGGTTGTGTGTCCAGCTCGGTCTCTGGTGAATTATCTAGCACACTGACATTTTGCTAGTCGAAATTACAGCCATTCAGTAATAAAACGAGAGGGGGAATAGATTGTTTGCTTCTTTCTCATCATCATATTGTGAGGAAATTAAGTATACCTTGAACCCGATTGTAGTCGGAGCCTAAGGAGATCCTCTAGTCTATGATAATGCGAATCTTGAAGGAAAGCCTAGGTATGAAGGACTAGCTGTAAAACCACAGGTTTCACCTTTGTTATTTTATAGTGTAATATAGGCCAGGCAGAGGTCAGCAGTTGTTCAGGGTCGGCTCCCGTATCAGCGGAGTCGGTATCTGAGCCAGTAGAGTTTAAAGGTGTGTACCCTGGGGCCAGAGTGGAAGTCTGAATTATCTTCGGTACGTGCCTTGCTAACTGAGCCCAAGATGAAAGTCCTGTCTGGCAAAGCTCACCAGTTGCAGTCCAACTGGAGTCCCCCTGTGGTTCCTTAGGGTCCAAAGGCACACGAGAGGGAGCTGGTAGAGACTGGAAAGTGTATACTACGACGTTAATGGGTGCCATAATTTGATGCTGCTTCAACAATGCCCACAATATTGAGGGCCCGCCAGGATCAAACGAGGGACCAGTCAGAAGATGCCCGACTCTTATAGTGTCATAAATGTGACTTCTCGCTCTACTTCGAGTGGTAGGATGGGACTTGTCCCACTTTGCTTTCTTGCTCTTGTAGTACGTTTTCACCCAGCAGAAGATTTCAAGCAGGAACCGGATTTCAAACGGGACTGATCACATGACCAAGAACAAGCCTGTGACTGTTTCAAACTTGACTTCATATTATGCTTTGCCCTCTAATCCCTGACTGCCCTCAGCTGCATAAGACAGCACTTCTCACATGAAAGAGTCCTGACCAGAGCTTAAGCACTGTAGGCACATATTGTGTGGTACTGTGACAGACAGCTGTTGATTGTAGTCCCGGCATTTCTGGAATCGGGGGGGGATGCATCTTCTCTGGCAAAGTGTTTGCATTATTTTGTAGTTAGCAGAAACCCAACAAAGGGAGTGGAGCTCCAGAACCGCATTATAGGGATCAGGAACAAAGAACGGACTTTAGTGTGCAGGGGTGGAACTTATAAGCAGCTCTGCTTCGTCACTTCCAGATCAGTGTGAAATCACCACCAAGCTATACAGTGCCCCCTACTGGCACGTGGGGAGCATTTCTGAAATAATATTGAGATCCAGTCCGGCACCTGGCAACATTCAAAAGGTGAAGGAATGAGTGGTTAGTGGTATTCGTTACAATAATTTATGACTAAATACATTCTAGTTAGAGGGATTTTGCCTTATGCTTTATGGTAAAGGGAGATTATTCCTTCCGAACCAAAGTACAGAGTTAACAGAAAAAGATGTCCTACGAGTCAAGCCTCTTTGTGAGTCTCCGCTTTGGTCTGCCCTAACCCTCACCTCCTAGGGTTCCTAAAACATTGTCCCCATTTATTCTGCTTGGGTAAGTGGTTTCTTATTTATAAAAGAATAATTATTTGCCTGACCTTGGTTTAGTCCCTGTTGCTCCTCAAATGCATAGTTCTTTCTTTGATGTAATTTTCACAAATTTTTCAGTCTCTGCTTGGTTTTTATGGGCTAGAAGAGGTTTCTGATCATCCTTCACAATCACTAGGATATCCACACTTTCACTTCAGCTAGAACTTATTAGCACTGAACCAGACTCTCATACTCAACTGTTCTTTGTCAGGTGGACAGCATAGCAGGGTCATGATTTGACTTTATTAAGAGGCAGAGCATAAAGGTCAGTATACCTCTATTTACGTTGCTCTGCCATTCTCGTGGAAAAAATGGCTACAGGACAGGCATGTGGAAAACATGAATCTGCAACATGCTGCTTCCCTGGTCAATGAGCTCTTAGTCAAAAATCTTGTTAAATCACACATCACCAAATTAATAGCTGGAAAAAAAAAATCAACTGTGGTGCTTGGACCTCAGTCAGTGCTTTTATTGCAGGCCTTCGTACTCAAAACAGCACCACAAAAACAAGTGACACTAACAAGGTGAATATGGTATAGCTTTCAATGACCAGAACACTATTTATTCAGGGGCTGATGACTGGGCCCAGCTTATTGGTTTTCCATGGACATGTAGAACATTTGTTTACAAATAACTATACATTTAATGGTTTCTTTTTCGGGAGAGAGTCGAACCTGCCCTTTCACTCTAAAGAATTTTAGCTTTGTAAAGCTCTATGGAATGGAAAACTATTGGATCTGTCATCTGATGAGTCTTTCCCTCATTTAGGGAGAACTCTACACTCATCTGTCCACCCTTTTGAGTTTTTCAGAGAAATCCTGCAAAATGACCATTAATTTGAAATGTACTGAAGATGAAGAAAGCAAATATATTCAGATTACGAGTGGAACACAAAAACAGTACCGGTGTTACAAGTCTCGAAATTACAAACCAAACCTAGTTGGTTCTGTAAAGACATGAGGGCATCAATGGAATCTAAATCAAGGTTCTCACTTCAGATTCCTAAAGCTTTCCCTATAACAGCAGATAACCAGGCACAGAGCATAACTTAGAGGCTGACTGAGAAATAAGCTTCATGAATGAAACAACAACATTTAAATATATATCAGCAGTACGATGCAGTCACTGCTTTGCAGCAACTTGAGTGAAATCCTTAGCTTTCCGGTTGTAATATGGGAGGAAAGTAAGGCTTTCAGAAAGACAGCACCCAGTTCACGCAAGAGCTAAGAATTTGAATACAGCCTATTGGGCGGGGTGGTAGTATATTCAATTAAATTGCCATAAAAATAGCTCAAACAAGGAGGTGGGTATGTTTCTATATTGAATGCACCATATTGCCATTGCTATATTGACGGTGGTCCAAGGATTAACAGACTGCACACAGGAAATCATACAAAACTATGAAAAATGGAAGGCTGGGGACACCAGAATAAAAACGCGAAACCATGTAACCAGAACACATAAATCTAGCTTGAGTTGAAAGATATCCTAATGCGCTAGAAAAAGCGGGTATAAGACTGACGACCCAGCTTTCTGACAGTTGTTAATGGCCCAAAAATCATTTTATAGATGCCAATATATGGCATGACTGCTGATGACCGATAAAGTACAGTTTTATACTCCTTTAGTTAACCAAAAAAAAATCAGTAAAGGAAAATTCGAATGTTTCCATCTGTGTGTGGCACAAGCTGTCGGACATAGCATATAAAATATCAGTATAGTTTAAATGATTTCAAGTTGAGATTTATCAACACAAACACCTTGCGTTTTGAGGCTCTCTTTATGCAAACAAGGGCTTTTTTACTTTAAGAATCTAAGTGTTGATTTCTTCTAGGAAATCAGAACGGATTTCGTGCACTCATTTTAACATGCATCATTAGCACAATTTTACATGAAGCCATCCAGCTCACTAAAGTTACAGGAAAAATCAGATTACAAATGCATGAACCAAACCTGATTGGTCAAGGCAGGCTCTGGCACCTGTTCCACACGCTTCTTCAGAATGGACCGAGGCATAGGTGAGGGCTCTTCTGGTTGTTGTAGTTGGTACACAGCATTAGCAGATAGTGAGGGGTTTGATGAAACTGGGATATCGAAAGCTGGATTTCTACTCTGGTCACCAAGTACTTGCATACGCTGGGAACTGTCATGCCCCACAGACACCTGTCGGCTGTATGGGGAAGGACTCCTGCTCCGTCTGTATTTCGGTGCTACTGATGAATAGAGCTCTTCTACTTCATAGCGCGGACGTTTCAGATCGCGGTCCAATGGGTGCAAAGACTCGTTCAATCGTCCATCAATGTTCCTGTCTGGTTGAAGACTAGACGGAGGAGGACTGTAAGACGGAGGGGGCTTATAAAGATCACTATCCAACAGGTCATCCCCATACCTCATGACATAGGGTATGGAGAGCTCTTCGTCACTCAGTCTCCTCTCGTATCGATCAGGACCAAGGTTTGCACTCCTCCTGGTAAAAAAAAAAAAAAAAGAAGAAATGGTCTGGTTAAAACTACTTTACACAAATAAATCCATGCAACACAACACACAAGAGGTATTTTAGACCAGGAGATACGCCTTTGTCACCTGTGCAACAAAGAAAATAAGGTAGTTCGAGCTCAGAAAGGTGGCTTTGCACCTCAGCTGTTTCTGTTCCCTGAGAAAGGCGGCCATTCAAGATCTGTGGGTAGAGTTCCCAAAGGTTCATCAAGAAATGTTTGTCAAAACCTCATATCGTTATGAGCTCTTCTCTCTGGCACACTATATATTCTAGCTGTGCCAGCATGGTCTAGAAGCCTTACCTGTGTGTAGGACGTGGTGACAGGAGTTTGTGTATTTTTCTGCGCCAGCCACTCTTCACTTCTTTAATTCTTAACAAGTATACATGGACGGGTCTTCATTTGCGCTTGCAGTCAGGGCTTTGGCTCAGCAGATTCCCAGAGAAATTATGGGAATCTTAACAGTACAAGGAGGCTTCCCCACGAAATTCGGCCCCACTTATAATCACAAAGGGACTTTGGTCTACTCAGGTAAGCCATCATGTGCCCATTGTTTAAGCATATGAAAAGCATAGCTAGGTTTGTGCAGTACAAATCATTTACATGCAATAAATATTAGCATTTTTTTCCACGATTCCAAGCATGCAAGTGAAAACTTTTTTTAAATGAGATCACTCCATAGAAATAACGTCACTATATCCAACATACTTAAATAATATAATTTTAAAACTTAAGCAAGAATCATGCAACAATGTGTTATGGGGTATCAATTGCAATAAATCCTGCATATCTTAATCCTAGCATTACATTATGTGCACTCTTTCACTACAATTCACAAAACATTTTTGATATAAACAACTACAGCCTCTAGGTGTTGTAGGAGGATGACGAAGGGTGAATCCACCGGATACGCAGCTGAACATGAAGGGGAGACGGGACGTGCTGCCCTGGCACACGATCAGTAGAACGGTACTGCCTGAACTCCCAGCAACATTCCAATGAGCCGCACGCACCATCCTCTTGGAGATGAGTTGTCCGGATGAAAGCCTGTTCATTCTTGTAGTGCTGAATCCAGAAGGTCACTAGAAAAGAGGTCAGGAAAACTTCTCCTGGTATCTCCCAGCTCATCCATCGAGACTGGGGAAGCCATCCAGTCATTTCTCCTTGAAAGCAAGCATGTCACATTGACCAATGATTTCTTCAAATCTCTAGAAGTTCAGCAACATCATTCCTAAGTGGATTGAGCAAAGAAAGGACTACAGTTGGTTGTTAAACCAATACAAAGACAAGAAAATGGTTCTCACAGCTCTTTAGTCCCTCAAGTGCCCTCCTGCCCCTCAAGCCCATAAACTGAACTCTTTGATGGCCCATAGGCATGTTACCCGACTTTCTGGCCGTTTCCCTGCTTACTTGTTCCCCATGACCTCTCAAGTTGCCCACATCTGAAGCTCAGGTTGGAAAAGAATAGACACTGGCGACATCGTCCAGCTTTCACACTACGGTTCATGTAGAGCGCCAGGACCTAGCTCTTCATGCACAGTGAGGTAAAGTTAGAAGGAATACCCTTCTTCTTGAGCCAAGAGAGGTTATGTAAATAAAACAAAAATTCCATTAGGCAACATCAGGTTCAAGTTTAATTATTCCACATCTAAAGTACACTGTAAAAGAAGTAAAACATCGCAATGAACCAAACAGTACAACTGAAGCACAGTATATAAAAACAAATCTTGGCAGCCTTCTGTTCTGGTTTGGATAAGCTCTGCACGGTGCTGCAGCCCACTGCAAGCAGAGCTAGCCCCATTGCAGTAGGGATGTAGAACGATGGCTTGGCCTGTTATTCTCGTTTCTGTGGCGCTTTGACTTCCAATCCTTTTGCCGTGCTGCATGGGACACTCTGACCCTGTGCACCCTGAATCCACTGTCCATTCTAGACTTGGCTGTGTCTCAGTAACTACGTCCATGTTCAAACAACCAGCCAGTTAGTGCCACTGAAGCACCCTTCTCTGGTTCATGCGTAACCTGCAGCACATCCCCTAACTTCTACTAAAGGCGAGCAACTAACCTCCTACATCCAACCTCACCAGAACCCCCTCGCTTCTTCAATGAAAGCAGCCTCTACACTTCCATAATCTCTAGCACCCTTGCCCCCTCACCCCCAATGCAAGCAGTCTGAGCAGCAAGCATGCCCGCCACCTTCACCCTAATTCACTCATCTCTCACCTCCCAGAACCAAGTGAAGTAGAAGCCACTGGCACATATGTTTCTACTGTTCATGCCTGCAGCATCTGTGCATGAGGAAGACAGCTGCGTGGGTTAGTGACCCTGAAAATGCATGTATGAGCGTTAAGAAGGGAGTTTTTTTGCCCCAAAATTCCCAGCAGAGAGAAAACTTTATTTTTCAATTTGTTCATAAAGCTAGGAACTGCCCTGCTTCCTCTTTCTCTGCTTATGTTTCCTCCTTTGCCTCCAGAACTATCTCTTAAATTATGGATGAATTAATTAATTAGTCACGACTATTCCATGTATAACACTACTTCAGTAATGACTTCTATTTGTCCTGCTCCTGGCTCAGCCTAAGCTGCTGCTTCTCTCCTTTTATTTTGTGTTTTGTACTCTTAAAATAAAGATTTGAAATTAAAGCTAGGCACTGAAACAATTAGGAGAATTTGGTCATTCAGCAGCACAGAGTAGTTCACACTTGCATGAAGTAAGCACATCGAGAAGAATGCGAGCCCAGGAGCCTAGACCACAACACAAGTGCAGTCCAACGAAAAGCTTGCAGGTAGCACAAGTCTCAGAAAAGATGTCTCGGTGGAAGACCGTGCATTCCAGCTAATGCCATTTGCAAATGAAGTTCCAAGCTCTAACCAGAGTGTACTCAACACGAAAAGGAACGTGGTACTCTGTGTAACCCAAAAAGCAGAAAATATAGAGCTGGTCATTGTACGCGTCTTCCAGCGTCAGCACTCGGGGAATGGGCTGGTATCGGATTTGCAGCTGTGGCCCACCTTTTGGGCCAGAGTGGAGGCCGATTTAGGCTGCTTCTGTACTGTTAAGATGCTGCAGTGGGAGCCAGTGCGGCCTTTCCGAGGCAGATGGGCCTCTATTACTTTCCTTTTACCAAAAGGCACACGTGTCATTCCCAGTCTCTCGCTTGGCCGGCACTTTAATGTGTGCTATAGCGACGGGAGCCCTGCAGAAGTGTCCTCACATATATTCAGGTGAATGCCTCTTTTAAAGAACGCCCCCCTTTTTATGACACTTAAAAAACTGAAACCGTGTTTTGTGACAAGGTGCAATCCGCAAATGTGTTTTTTTTTCTTTTCTTTTTTTAAATAGCGCCCAAGCCTATTTTTTATCCCAATCCAACCCTGGTGTCTTCCAACCGACACTCGAAGAAAGCAAACCTGTACTGATATTGACAACCATGGCTTCCAATGGGATTTGACACAACAATATCATATGGACTTGGACTCATGAAAGAATGCACCAAAAGATTCTCTGTATACCATCTGAGCACCCCTCCACCACCCATGCTGCTGTAACCATTCCTTAGCTCATCTTTCCGTCATGCCTTCTTGACCCCAGCCATCAACCACAGGCTCCTCCTGCCTAATCCGATCAGATGTTCTTGAGCTTTCCTTACTCGGCCACTCCAATACATGGTCTCAGCTGAGACACACACTCTGGTGCTCCATCTCGGGATCAATCCATTCATCACAAAACATTAGTCTATCCTACATTTCAGAAAAGGGGGTGGTGATGGACAGAGCATCTGAATTAAGCAGAACACTCCTACCCAGTCAAAAGATCAGGGCTTGATCCATCACCGTTTTTTAGCTCACTGCACCATCCCAGTTCAGAACCTGGCTACATGCAAATGAGTCTGTCCCTGGCCCAGTGCATCATGGGAACAGGGCAGACCAAACTACCAAGCCAATTCTTTACTGGAAAGGAAACAAGCTTCCGGGGACCGGTTTCTGGCATTACAGCCGTCTTCGTCCCGGCTTGCTTGAATCCTGATGGTGCAGTGAGCAAGGGACTCATGTCTGAGCATACCCTTCCACTCCTATAGTGGCCAAAACGATTCAGAAAAGGGGGTGGTGATGGACAGAGCATCTGAGTTTAGCAGAACACTCCTACCCAGTCAAAAGATCAGGGCTTGATCC
This sequence comes from Lissotriton helveticus, assembly GCF_964261635.1. Classification (NCBI taxonomy): domain Eukaryota; kingdom Metazoa; phylum Chordata; class Amphibia; order Caudata; family Salamandridae; genus Lissotriton; species Lissotriton helveticus. Next base: position 101,895,734 of record NC_136067.1, read on the forward strand.
ATCACCGTTTTTTAGCTCACTGCACCATCCCAGTTCAGAACCTGGCTACATGCAAATTAGTCTGTCCCTGGCCCAGTGAATCATGGGAACAGGGCAGACCAAACTACCAAGCCAATTCTTTACTGGGAATGAAACAAGCTTCCGGGGACCGGTTTCTGGCATTACAGACGTCTTCGGCCCGGCTTGCTTGAATCCTGATGGTGCAGTGAGCAAGGGACTCATGTCTGAGCATACCCTTCCACTCCTATAGTGGCCAAAACGATTCAGAAAAGGGGGTGGTGATGGACAGAGCATCTGAATTAAGCAGAACACTCCTACCCAGTCAAAAGATCAGGGCTTGATCCATCACCGTTTTTGTGTGGAAGGGTATGCTCAGATGTGAGTCCCTTACTCACTGCACCATCAGGATTCAAGCAAGCCGAGCCGAAGACGGCTGTAATGCCAGAAACCGGTCCCCGGAAGCTTGTTTCCTTTCCAGTAAAGAATTGGCTTGGTAGTTTGGTCTGCCCTGTTCCCATGATGCACTGGGCCAGGGACAGACTCATTTGCATGTAGCCAGGTTCTGAACTGGGATGGTGCAGTGAGCTAAAAAACGGTGATGGATCAAGCCCTGATCTTTTGACTGGGTAGGAGTGTTCTGCTTAATTCAGATGCTCTGTCCATCACCACCCCCTTTTCTGAATCGTTTTGGCCACTATAGGAGTGGAAGGGTATGCTCAGACATGAGTCCCTTGCTCACTGCACCATCAGGATTCAAGCAAGCCGGGCCGAAGACGGCTGTAATGCCAGAAACCGGTCCCCGGAAGCTGGTTTCCTTTCCAGTAAAGAATTGGCTTGGTAGTTTGGTCTGCCCTGTTCCCATGATGCACTGGGCCAGGGACAGACTCATTTGCATGTAGCCAGGTTCTGAACTGGGATGGTGCAGTGAGCTAAAAAACGGTGATGGATCAAGCCCTGATCTTTTGACTGGGTAGGAGTGTTCTGCTTAATTCAGATTCTCTGTCCATCACCACCCCCCTTTTTGAATCGTTTTGGCCACCACAAGTGTGGAAGGGTATGCTCAGATGTGAGTCCCTTGCTCACTGCACCATCAGGATTCAAGCAAGCCGGGCCGAAGACGGCTGTAATGCCAGAAACCGGTCCCCGGAAGCTTGTTTCCTTTCCAGTAAAGAATTGGCTTGGTAGTTTGGTCTGCCCTGTTCCCATGATGCACTGGGCCAGGGACAGACTAATTTGCATGTAGCCAGGTTCTGAACTGGGATGGTGCAGTGAGCTAAAAAACGGTGATGGATCAAGCCCTGATCTTTTGACTGGGTAGGAGTGTTCTGCTTAATTCAGATTCTCTGTCCATCACCACCCCCCTTTTTGAATCGTTTTGGCCACCACAAGTGTGGAAGGGTATGCTCAGATGTGAGTCCCTTGCTCACTGCACCATCAGGATTCAAGCAAGCCGGGCCGAAGACGGCTGTAATGCCAGAAACCGGTCCCCGGAAGCTTGTTTCCTTTCCAGTTAAGTATTGGCTTGGTAGTTTGGTCTGCCCTGTTCCCATGATGCACTGGGCCAGGGACAGACTAATTTGCATGTAGCCAGGTTCTGAACTGGGATGGTGCAGTGAGCTAAAAAACGGTGATGGATCAAGCCCTGATCTTTTGACTGGGTAGGAGTGTTCTGCTTAATTCAGATACTCTGTCCATCACCACCTTTCTTTTTGAATCGTTATCCTACATTTCCATCAAACACTTTACGTCTCTACTCCCAATGAACCAGACGCACTCTCCTCCACTCACATGCATAGAATCGAGCTTCCATATCCATCCACTGATTTATCAGAGGCCCTTGTTTTCTTGACCCTTCTCCCTGCCCCTCTATTCACTCAGCATAGGCTCTCTTTTCCGGGTGCATCCATTTACATATCACAGGTTCTTAGTGCTGCCACTAATACTCCAAGGCTCTTCGCTCACCCTGTTACTCCACTCATCATTCACTCTCAAAACCTGGCTTTCAAAACCTTCCTACAATAGCCATGCTTAATGAGAGGACTGTGCCGGACACATGTAGTTTTAACATACGTCCTACTGATGTTTATTCCCATTATCTCATCTTAGACAAAAACTCAATGTTGGTGAAGTGCCAGTGCACTAGTGAGCTACAACTGGTGCACTAACTTTATTAACAGCAGACTGCTTTTAAGCCCACTCTCCCTCCTTCCTCCACATCTCTTCAGCTCCCATGGGTTTGCTTATGCTCTTCTTCACACTCCCTCGTCTATGTGCTCTGTCCATAGGTCTCTGCAATTGCCCACGCTCCAATCTTTGGGTATCTTCCCGACTAGATCTTGATCTCTCACTCTAGCTGCCACTTACTTCACAACTACCTTCAAGTCTCCACAACCCTTCCTTCTGTTCCCCCCTTCAGTTAGGTAATGATTCTACTGCCAAAAACTGCAGCTTTCTCGTGGCAGCTGGTGGTTTAACAAAGGAAACTGGAAGAACATGGAGTTGGGTCACAAAGGAACGCAGTTTCGAAGTCTGAGAAGAAATCCTTGAAGGTAGGACCTCTGCTCGGGAAGGAGGGGTAGTAGAGATATTTCCAAGAGGGTTTATACCTAGCTTCCAGCTCAAAACCCCTACGGGATATTTTACAGATATTTTCTCGTCCCACTCCTCTTTTTAATCCCTCTATTGCATATCAGCCACAGGGCCAAGTTTTTATTTTTGAAGTGCCCAAGTGTAACTACATTCAACCTGCCATTTCGAAGTATGTATGCCCAACTGAATGGTTCTGGAAGCAGCGACTGCTTAGAGTTGGCGATGGGTGCACCCAGTATTAAGCCTCATTAGGAATTTAGCGAAATGTTGGAAAACATTCCCTGGAAAGATGGGTTTGTCAGACAAGTAAACATAAATAATTATGCTCTCACACTACACACCAGAGTATATTCTCATAAAAGTACTAATGAAACTATGCCCTAGAAATTGCTTATGCCATGCCACCAAACCCTCTACCTCACTTTAACAAGGTTCATAAAGTTGATAAACGCTGGTAATAACACCCAGATATTTGTAGAGCAGGTATGGTTGCAATGGCACAGACCCTAAGAACAATTAATACCATAGATTTGTTAAAATTCATTATGAAACAAGGCTCAATACAGAAGTTAAATGCATGCAAAATTTAAAACCAATCTAGGAATGCTAACTCCCGTAACAAATGTTATCATCCTACTAATGTGCATCAAAATGTAAACAAATTATACTGACTAAATTCATACAATTTCCGACTTTTGCGTTACAAGAATTTCCCAAAATTTCTTAACATTTTTAATCACAAAATTTAGCGTCATTTTTGCACAGAAGTCTTATTTGCACAGAAACTCGAACCATTCTTCTAGCAGTATCTTACAAGGTTGTTTTATCCAAACTGTACTTGTGTGAAAAAAGTTACACAAGATACAGGAAAACCACAATCTGCCTTGAAGGATTTCTGCAGAAAAAAAATATGCAATTTCACCCAACCTTACATTAATTGAGCCTCAGTGAAACCAGGATGGCTTTTGAAAGTCGAATATGCCTTCAATCTTCCATATATTTTGTTAGGTTTACAAGTGCCCCCTAGATTTCTTGTTGCCATACATAAGCTTGTTTGGTAGCTGGCTCTACTTCAGAACAAGTGAAACAAGCATTTACAATGCAACGGTTTCGCCTTTGGAAAAGTTAGAGCTATTGGCATTGTAAATGACAACATTTTTATTTATGTGTTGGCTTTGAAAACATAAATAAATGGCATTGTCATTTACAAAGCCAATAGCCTAATCTCTCGCAAATGCGACACCTATTGCATTTGCACCCACACACACAAAACCGGGTCACAAGCAGGCAACAGAGGCACACACAAAAACGGGTCGCCAGCAGGCAACAGAGGCACACACAAAACTGGTGTATTTATTTTTTAAACACAAAAGACACCAAGGGTGAGAGCAGCAAAACACACATACACAGAGGGTGAGAGCAGCAAAAGACCCATACACACAGGGTGAGAGCAGCAAAATACACACACACGCACAGGGTGAGAGCAGCAAATGTCACCCAGGGCAAGAGCAGGAAAAGACACCCAGGGTGAGAGCTGTACTTTAAAAGCAATATGTACCCAATGACTTGTTGCCCACCACCAACACCCTGAAAACACAACATTAAGACTTGCTACCCTTCCACAACATCAACATCTCCACCCACCCCATTCCAATATTTAAAACAAATATCTACTATCCTGCAACCCCCCTTTCGCAAACCCTTGGAGCTATTAACCCACCCTGCCCTAACATTTAGAAATCAATATTCCTCTTCTACAGAACCTTCCGAGCCCACCCCTCCCCTCCCCTCCAAAGGAAGTGTCGAAGGCACGCCATGCCACATCAGGGAGTGGAAATTTGTGCCAACAGCAGTGCTAAATGAGACGCATCAGCACAGAGTAGAGTCTCTTCCCACATGGCATCACAAGTGAAATAAAACTAATGTGTTTTCATCTGTGAAATAATAGCAGTGAATAAATTAATTTCAAATCCACTATTAATGCTAATGGCTTCCAAAGTATAACATACATATTTTCCTAAATCTTGGGGTTGTTTTCCAAAGGAAAAAAAACTTGCTAGGGCCGACAGACCATCCACGGACCATTTGGAGTTGGCAGGGTTTGTTTATCAAACTTCTACACAGACCCTTGCAGGTGTAGAATCCAAAAGACGTGCGAGCTCACCTGTGCAATGCACACGTCTTTAGGCCAGAGGTAGGACACAGACAAATCTATTATTTGACAGTCCTTAAAATAATCTATTCCACATCCTTAAAACAAACGCGGTTGGAGTTTGTTCTTCCCCCCACTCCCCATAATGGCGCCCCACCCCAGAGCCTCTCCTTCCACCAGTGTCCTCAGTGCAGGGACACCAATGTGTAAAAAGCGTCCAAGGGTTAGGACCTCAGCTGTTTCAACCACTGGACCCCCAAGCACCCTGGTGTCTAGTGAGGGGAGCTGCAGGGTACCTGCTCAGGGCATCCGTCCTGACTCACCTTCCATCTTTCTAGTTCTTGTAGGGATGGAGAATGAAGGGGAGGGGATAGGGGAATGAAGGGGAGGCGATGGGGGAATGAAGGGGAGGCGATGGGGGAATGAAGGGGAGGGGCTGGCCACCAAACTGTTCACCTACATAAAGCCATTTGCCTTCTTCCATCTCCCACCACTTATCTCCTAGGTGCTAAAAGCAGGGTTAGTGTGGGGCAATTTCGATCCCCGCCAATGTCAAGTACTTCTGCGGTACCAGTACATCAGAAGCCATTTTCTGCCCTTTCAACCTGACCCACCAGTGCACTCAAAGGGTTAAATCAAGTTTGAGGGGTGGTTGGTCTATCCCCAAAACATAATATTTACAGCTTTAAAAAACAGTGTATTGCACTAACCGCACGTGTCCAATGAAGGTCCGTAAAGCTATAATTATCTTAATGATTTAATTGGGTCTTTGCCCTTGAACACCTTGCAGAGAACAGGAAGTGAAAATGGATAGCACAGAGAAGAAACAAGATACAGAGGAACAGGAGCCATCCCAAAGACGACCAAGAGATAAAAACATTTCACATAACAAATGGGGCAGTAAAGGGGGAACAACGTGTCACTATAAGCAAGTGGAAAATATGACCGTTGCTGCGCCACACCCCTTAAAAGAACACAAGAAAAACAATGCGTGGTCTGCCTCAGTTGCGCACAGCGGGGTGAGGGAAATGGCTGTTCATGCCACACTGTCTCATTCCTGCCGCCTTCCCGTATCCTGCGACGGCAGGACGCGCTCAGAGGCGCCTAGAAGAGGAGGCAGCTATTACCAGTATCGCTGTGAACAAAGCAATGCAGCTGCTCACGTGTGGTAAACCTCCCCTGTACAAGTGAAGACTAATCCTGGTCTTCACCGACTCCAGAGTTACCCCCGGCTCTCGGTGCCACACCCACTCCCCCAATGGCGGAATCAGCCTCACCCAGGAGCATGCTTTCTAACGAAGTCCAGGAGAGGGCACGGAGGGTTGTCATAAGGTACCACTGCCTCAGACTGGTCGACGAGGGAAACCAGCTCACTATAATCCAGCAGCCTTCGAGGAAGACAAGGATGCCTCGGAAAGGAGCCCAACATGTCAGCTTCAAAGGAAGGAGCGCGCAAGTGGCGGCCTTGCTAGGAGGGCACCGATAAGGGGAAACGGGTGGTGTGATGTCACGGGCTGGCTGTTACGTGCGAAAGGAAGAGTCAGGAGGTGGAGATCATTTGTGTCAATACTTACTATTCAGTGAATAAACAAAACCAAAAAGTCAACAGAAAAATTAACAAGTCAGGTCCCGGGCCGGCCAGCCAATCACAGCGCAGCCCGGGGAATGACGTCACGGGGGTGTCCCGGGCCGGCAGCCAATGACAGCGCGGCCCAGGACAAAGGGGCGGGACTTAAAAAAAGACCGAGAAACGCCCCCGAATCGCGTTTTCACGAGAAAGCGTGATTGACAGCCTCTGTCTCCCAATGGCTAGCCTCCATTTATAGAGCTAGCCAATGGGAGACAGAGGCGGAACGAACCAAAGCCCATATGTAGGATCATGAGATTTCGCCGTGGGCGGAGCAACTGCTACGCAGTTGCAACGCCCAGGGCGAAACCTAAAAAACACAATATAAATAGTTTCTTAAGTGGCATTTTCCTGAACCTCTACAGTTATGGCCTTCAAAGACAAGCATTTGCAATGCACACAAGTACTTTTGATGTTATAAGTAAAGCGCGGGTGCCGTGATTATACCAAAGGTAAAGAAATAGAAAAACAAAATCTATTTCTTTACCTTTGGTATAGTCACGGCACCCGCGCTTCACTTATAACATCAAAAGTAAAGCTGGATGCCGCGCTTATACCAAAAGTAAAGAAATACAAGTGGCGCGCGCGTCACGCCTGTGTCTGGGCACGATCATTGCTCCTCCCACGGCCTATTGGTGTATATTACGCGCTTGGTGCGCGTAATAGACACCAATAGGTCGTGGGAGGAGCTCTGCGCGCGCCTCTGGCCAATGGCGTGCAGTCTTTTACAATAAGACGCACGCAAAGGCCAATGGGGGAGCTGAAAAGGAAACGCACATGCAGGAGCGTGTAAGAGTCCCAAGTCAACTCACATTCCCCGTTTTTCACCTCCAAAATGCCTCGTGCTGCGCAGTGCAACGCTAGGCGCGAGGCCTAACAAACCTGATCATGGCACCAGGAACAGAATTCTCAGTGCCTCCCTTACAAAACTAGGTCGCTTTGTTGTAAGGTCATTTTGATGTCTCCACAATGTGGAAACGCATGGTGGTAGTAAATGTGTGACTGCCTGCAGTTTCCAGGACTTTCTCACAGAAATGCAAGGAAATGTGTTTTTTTTAGGAAAGGTTTGAGCTTTACATGAGATTCTGGGTAAGAAAACGTTAGGGATCCACGCAAGCCATACCTCCCTGTACTCCCCCAGGTGTCTAGTTTTCAGAAATGTCTGGGTTTGGTATGTTTTCCTAGATGGCCAATGACTGGGACCAAAAACGCCAGGTTGTTTTGTGGTAATTTTGATGTCTTCACAATATGTTTTGGGCCCGTCCATCTCGTGGGAACTTGGGCCACCCACAGAAGGGAGGCACAGTTTATTTCGGAAAACATGGGCGAAGGCGGAGTGGTAGGAAAGTTGTGGCTGCCAGCAAATTTCAGGACTTTTCCTCACAGAAAAGCAAGGATAATTTGTTTTTTTAGGCAAAGTTTAAGCTTTGTAGGGAATTCTGGGTAAAAATAACCTGGTGAGAGCCATACAAGTCACACCGCCTGTGTGTCTAGTTTTCAAAAATGTGCTGGTTTAGTAGGTTACCCTGGGTGCCGGCTGAACTGGGACCCAAAATCTACAGCTAGCCACCTTGTAAAAATGCATGCATTCTGCTGGGTGGAATAAGGTGTCTCCTAGATAAGGTTATGGGTTTTTTTTGTGTTGCAGACGCAAAACCCAAACAGAAAAGTAGGGTACCATTTTTATAGGGAGACATGTGGGAATACAGAAAGGTAGAACATCTGTTATTAGCAATTAAATATCTGTAATTTTGTGCCTTTCAAATGTAAACAAGTGTGTAACTCAGTGGAACAAGACGAGCAACGGCGGACCGGGATAGACGCACTTCCCTGCTGTATTCCCTATGTGGTGGATCCGAAAATATTTTGAGTTGGTGTGCACTTGCAACACGTGCACCTGCTGTTCTTGGGTGCCAACTGCAAAGCAGAGAGAGAACTACACCAGAATTTGGAGTGGTGCACTACCCAGGTGATACAAAAGGGGATGATGGACGGAGCGTTTGAACAAATCAAACACTCACCCCCAGTCAACTGATCTGGGTTTAATCCATCACCATTCTTTAGTTCACTCAGCCACCCCAGTTCAGACATGGCAATATGCAAATCAGTCTGACCCTGTGCCTCATGGGAACAGTCCAGCCCGAACTGCCAAGCCATGTCTTCCCTGGACCGGAAACAAGCATCTGGTGGTCAGTTCAATAAGTAAGTTCACTGGTAAAGTTATATAAAAAAAAACAGTTCTTTATTTTCAAAGTCATCTGACAAAACTGAGTTCCAGCCAACGCGTTTCGTTCCTTTCACAATGAACTTCTTAAAGGTGTTCGTTGTTTGGTTGGACGGCAAGAGAGAAATGATCTTTCTAAAGCCGTGTCCTGTGGTTGCGTCGTGTGATTCCGCTCCGTTGAGCTTGTCTGGAATTGCTAAAAGCCAAGCTTAAGTGCCGCTAGTTCTCCGTGGTTGTGGATCGTTTATGGCCTCCTTCATAAGGGTCAAGGTCCGTGGGATCTGTGAGGGCAGTACGCCTGGGTATGTGCCGATCTGGTCTGACCTTGAAAATAAAGAACAGTTTTTTTATATAACTTTACAAGTGAACTTACTTATTGAACTGACCAACTGGGTAGTGCACCACTCCAAATTCTGGTCAAGTGTGTAACTCAGTAGACATTTTACAAAATGCCCTCTGAATCACATGCTAGTAGGGTACCCATAAATTCAGAGACGGCAACAGTCACTGCTCCTTAGTATCTGGTGTACATTTCAGAAATACAGAGTTTCCCTTCATACCCTTTTTCCATTCTTTATAATTTACCATATGAATTGCTGTATAGTTGCTACACAAAGAAAAACTATTGTAAGGTGCAGTACGGTTGTTGACTGGGTAACTCAGGTTCTTGGAGAACCTTCAAACCCTATATATCCCCGCAACCAGAATGGTCCAGCGGATGTAATGGTGTAGTGCTTTCGAAGTTCTGCCATAGTAAGAAGTTACAGATGAAAACAGATACAAATGGTTGTTTCTTCCAACTCAATTTCAATCTTTTTTTTTTTATTTCAACTGTTACTTTTTATAGGAAAACCTTGGAGGATTTTTTTAAAAATGACCCCTCACTGAATTCAGATTGTCTAATTTTCAGAAATGTATAGCTTTCTGGGTCCTCCATGGGTTACATACCCCTTTCCAACACAAACTGGAAGGTGGTTGAAAGTACAAAAAATAGGAAAAAAGGGCTTCCTCCTACTAAAATTGCCAAACGGCGTTAAAAATATTTGGTTTTCTGGAACTTCTGCCCGTTACTGAAAGCTGGTAAGATGGTGACTTTAGCACCACAAACCCTTCGTTAACGCTATTTGCAGGAATAAATAGACACTGTGTTCTGCAGCACTTTTTACCATTCCCTCACCAGTTACCCTTCCTCCCCCCCCCCACACCCGTCCCTCCCCAAAAATCAAAATGTAGCTGCATTTTGCCTCATTTCTCAGTCCCTTCCAGGAGAGTCCAAAAACCCCAGGAACCTTTTCAACTCCCCATGATGTTGGAAAGAAGAACGAAAATTGGGTGTGGATAGTGTATGTGGACAAAACATAATGAAGGCCTATTATATCATACCTATTTATCTACAATTGCTTCATTATTGAATTACAAAATACAATAATAAAATAAAGAAAATTAATTTAAAGTACAACATTTGAAAGCATGAGTTAACTTAAAGCATCTTTAATCTACATATACTACCTTCCTATATGCCTCTATATACCTTCCATGTACTTATGGATCTATATATTTATTACTTTTCTTCGAACTCAGCATATCCAATGCACTACCCTATTTCTCAACCTATACAACTCACAATATACCCTCTACCTCAACTCTGACTCATCTCAAACCTCGTTCTACTACTCTTTCCAATGTACAACTCTATACCTCTATCAATCTATCTTCAAAATAACCCTTTATATACTCTTCCCTACTCTGCCCGTCCTTGCATCATCTTTTACTATCGCAATCTCCCTAAACCAGCCTTTCTAAAACCTTCCCTCCGAATCTTCCCCATCCACCTCCCTTTTACTCATGCCACGCTTCCTCTTACTGCTCTGAGCTCCAAAACAAACAAAAAAGTTCCAAATTATTCCCTCTTCTATCCCTCTCAATAATAATAACATGCATCATCATCAGTTGTAGCAAGCACTACATAAATGTGAACCTTATCTTCTATCCTTTCACTATCCTTCTCAATCCAAATAACGGAGTAACATATCCACCGTAATGCAACAACAATACACTAATGGGACAAACCGTTCTAGGCACATTATTTCAGGTAAATGCACCATCTGATGCCCAGAGCCACCGCAAGAGGAGTACTGCTTTACAGTTTATGCATAGCATGTGTATCCACAGCCAACACATGCTACAGGAAGGAGAAGGAGCATGTTATTTACCCAGCAAACTATTCCTAGTTTGTAGTGCTGCAGATTCACATGCCCCGTTCCTCCTCCCTGGCAGGTATTAGATGGTGAAACATACACAGTAATATTCAGCATGTTCAAAAGCACAAAGCTAATTAAGCAGACTATATCCTCACTTCCCGCAAGGCAAGGAATAAATATTGTGTCCTAACAAAGGAGCTGTTGAACATGTGCAATGGCTCGATGAGGAGGAGATACGACACACAATGTCAACGGTAAAAGACTGTGCATAGCATGTGAATCTGTCGAACTACACACTATGAATAGATACTTACAGGGATGCGGGGCTGGAACGACGTCACAGAAAATGCTTAGTGTCAAGTGGTTTCCTGCTTGTGGATTGCGGTGCGACAGCGATCCACAACATAGAAACTGTTTGAGGAATGCATTGTTGTAAAGGGGAGGCTCTTCCCCTTTCAAGGCTGTTTCACTCTGCCCTGGGGAGGCCTTTTTCAGCCTAAAATTCCCAGCGGAGCGCAAGAGAGCACTCGGCTGCTGTTCCTTGCAAACTTGGCCGGGAATCTGTGACGTCAGCAGGCCTCGCGGTGCATTGACTTACCAGATGGCAGAAAGGGTGCTCAGGCCAAAAAGCAGTAGTGAGTCCGCTTTGCTCTCGAACAGTTAAATAAAAAATAAAAATAAATTTAAAAAAAGGAAATCTCTGGTACAAAAGAGCCTCCCCAGCACTAGCCAGGGAGTGTTGGCTGACGCGTGCACCATAGGGGTTAATTTGTCTTTATGTACACTTCTGAACCCTATTTTCACAGGAACACTGGGCCACCACAGTCTAATTATTGTATGAATTAATTTGGAAATCAATTGCTTATTAGGACTTTTAATTTGTTTATGGTTTCCCCTTCTTTACCTGGTAGCTCACTGGCATGCTATACAGGTATTTTTGTTTGTAGGTGCATCGCTTAGTTTTGTTTCATGTTGAAAAGCAAGCTAATGGTGGTCTACCATGTGACCTGAATCATTGCCTGAAAGGTAACTAGTTCTGTATTTGCAAAAATGACATTTAGGAGGTCTCCAGGAATGTGTGTGGGTTTATGGACAATCAGATGTAGGTTCAGTGCGTCCAGACCAGTGATCATTGTTTTTGGGTGGGGCATATTGGCTTTGTCAAACCAAATGTTGAAGTCACCCAGAATGCATAGGTTGGAGTGTAGTGTTATCAGGTTTGAAACTGTGTCTAGAAGTGTGTCTGGGAATGCTGCATTGCTAGGTGGATCTCTGTAAAGGAGCACAAAGTTACAGGAGGAAGATGGTGTATAATTGCATCTGGTGAAAAGGGCCTCGCAACCTTGTATGGAGACGCCGTCAGCTTTAGTGATATGTAATGTTTGCCTGAACAGCTAGGCCACCTCCTCTATTGCCTAGGCAATTTTGTGTGATATTGTAATAGCCTAGATGAACAGCTTCATGCATAACTGGAGCCATATCATCTTCCAACCATGATTCAATTATGAGGAGTATGTCAGGTTTTGTGTCACTGAGAATGTCGTAGATGTGATGTTTGTTTTTAGAGAGCGACCGGCATTTATTAGTGGACAGTTTAGAGAATATGTTTTTCGGATAGTGTGACTTTGTTTTGTATAAGAGTGAGCAGTATTTTGTGAGCTTGTAACAGGTGTGTCCTTAGTGTTGGTATTAGCTCTATGATGATGCCAATTGTGTAGCTGTTCTGCATCATGTTCCTCATCCGACATGCTAAGAAGGTATTTTGAGGGGTCCGCGTGTGTAGGTGGTGGAGATGATGGTTCAGAGTGAGCTGGTGAGCTGTGCTTTTGTAGTGTAACCTGGTTGTGCAGTATACATGGAGAAGCAAAATTGTGAGGTGTGGCATGTTGCCCATTTTGTATGCGTCTATTTAGGGCGGAAGTTGTATGAGTTAGAGGTGGTGGTGCAACATGTGGGTCATGTAGTAAGATTCTAAATTGTCCAATGGATGGGAGGCGGTTAAAATACAGTTGCTGTGTTGTTGTATCTGTGTTAGGTGTGGGGGAAGAGAGAAAGCTTGGCAAAGGAGTTTCTTCATGGTGTCTATCATTTGTGTAGCCTGGAAGTTCGGAGTGGGTGTATGTTTGTATTTTGTGATGGAAAGTATTATGAGATGTTGTGCATGAGAGATTTTACTGTGCTGGTGTGTGTTGAGGAGATGAACTAAAGTTAAGAGTGTTTGTGTTAGATTTGATTGCTGAAAGAGGTAATGCGTGTGGTACAGTGGAGTGTAAGTGTTGGGTGGTTTTGTTATTGTGTTAGAACGAAGAGGAGGGTGTTGGTGGCTTAAAAGATGGAAGGCTCAGTATCGGTTGGCTAGTGACAACAAGCATTTGCAATGCAATAGGTCTCGCATTAGGAAAGTTTGAGCTATTGGTATTGTAAATGACACATTTTTTATTTATGTGTTGGTTTTGAAAATAGCGAAATTAATAGCTTTGTCATTTACACTGCCAATAGTTTTAACTTTCGCTAATGTGACACCTATAGCATTTGTAATGCAATATCTGTTGTATTTACGTGACTTAGATGTATTGATATTACAAATAACAAAGGCTTTTAATTTTTTTAAATAATTAATACTTAAATAAAAGTGATTGTAATTTATAATGGCAATAGCTTAAACTTTTGTAAATAACTTTTGTGAAGATTATGTTCAGTGTATTTTATTGCGACGAAAATCCAAGAACAGAAGTGAAATACTAACATCTTTTTTTGACATTTGTAATAAAGCTTGAAACATTGAGAGAACATATTTGAACCAGTTGTTGTTGAATGGCTGCACAGATTGATGCTGTGGTGGCGCTGCATGATGTTGTGGTGGCGACAAGTGATGCTGTGGCGACAAGTGATGCTGTGGCGTTCAGTGATGCTGTGGTAATGCATAGTGATGCTGTGGTGCTCCTGAGTGATGCTGTGGTGCTCCTGAGTGATGCTGTGGTGCCCCTGAGTGATGCAGTGGTGATGCGAGAGTGTGTGCGATAGATAGATAGAGGGAGGGCGATAGATAGATAGACAGATAGATGGAGTGAGGGCGATAGTTCCACAGAGAAGCGCCTAGAAGAAAACAAGTTACTTACCTGTAACTTTGGTTCCCCAGTATTGGTAACTTTCATAGATTCCCATGCTTTTGTATCATTCCCCGTCGTCGGAATGGGAGTCTCGGTAACAAAAATATCATAGCATATCACCCTCTTTTTGTAAAAGAGACCAAACTCTAGGCATCAGCCAATCAGACGTGCCTCACCCCTTAGAACCCTCCAGAAGGAACCTCAGAGCCTCAGATTTTCGTAGCCGTTGTATATCCGACACCATATCTGCTAACGGCTGAGCTTTCCTTGGGGAGGTGGGTGGGCGCATGGGAATCTATGAAAGTTACCAATACTGGGGAACCAAAGTTACAGGTAAGTAACTTGTTTTCTTGCCCCAGTATTGGAACTTTCATAGATTCCCATGCTTTTGTATCAGAATAGCAAGCAGTTAGACACCACAAATACATTTTGTATAATAATACATTGCAACAGTCAATACGATATAAGAAATACAACTGTGTAATCAACAGAAGGTGGGATAGAAGGGAAAGCTCACCAATCACTGGAAGAGGTTCCTTAGGACAGCCTGGCCCACAGCCGCATCGTCTTGCTGTAAAGACTCCAAGCAGTAATGCTTATTTAAGGTGTGCACGCTGCTCCAGGTAGCAGCCCTGCAAATGTCTTTAATTTGCACCCCCGCAAAGAGGGCCATTGAAGATGCCACTGATCTTGTCGAATGAGCACAAATCCTGCCAGCCAGAGGTTTATCTGCTGCAGTGTGGCAATGAAGAATGGCACCTGTGATCAATCTTGCGATCCCCTGCTTAGACAGTGGAAGACCCTTGCCTGGACCACCAAAGGTAACCAACAACTGTGAAGATCTCCTAAACCCCTTAGTGCGATCCAAGTAGAATTTTAAGCACCGTTGCACATCCAGAGTGTGAAGTGTTTTCTCCGCCGGAGTAACTGGGTTAGGAAAAAACGTTTTCAGAATCACCGGCTCGTTTAAGTGAAAGTCCGATGGTACTTTGGGAATGAATTTCGGGTTCATTCTCAAGATTACCGTGTTTCTCTTGAATTGTAGGAATGGCTCCTGCGTGGTGAGGGCCTGTAACTCTCCAACTCTCCTAGCTGATGTGAGGGCCAAGAGGAGAGCCAACTTCCAAGATAGGTATTTCAAGTCAGAACGATGAATCGGCTCAAATGGCGCTTTCATGAGCTGAGAAAGGACTCAATTTAAATGCCAAGTCGGTGGCGGAGGCCTCACTGGTGGGTAGATACTGAACAAGCCTTTAAGAAATTGCTTGACTATCCAGGACGACCATAATGAAGGTCCAGATCCAGACCTCCTGTACCTCGAAATGGCCGCTAAATTAACTTTAATTGATGAATGGGCCAGATTTGATTTAGCCAATGACAGATAAGGCAGAAGTTGATGAGGCTTTGAAGTAAAAGGGTCTATCTTTTTCCTTCCTACACCACACACAAAACCTTTTCCATTTCAATCTGTAAGTTTTGTTTGTAGAAGGGGCTCTTGCCTGGTAGAGAACGTCTTTGATCTCACTGGAAAGGGGAAGATTCATGATCTCTCGCTGCTCAGGAGCCATGCTGTCAGGTGTAACGACTGTGGATCTGGATGCCAAACTTGTCCTTCGGACATTGTGAGAAGATCCGGAATATCCTCCAGCGGCAACGGAGGAACTAGCGACATCAGATGGAGTTCTGTGTACCAGAATTGTCTCGGCCAAGCCGGGGATACCAAGATCATTTAGCATGGCTCGATTTTGATCTTCCTGATGAGGCGCGGAATCAGGGGAATGGGAGGAAAAGCGTAAACAAATTTCCTCGACCAGGCTATCGAAAGGGCATTCCCTAACGACCCCTGGTGGTGACATCTGCTGGCGTAAGACCGGCATTTCTTGTTGGTCGGTGTGGCAAAGAGATCTACTTCTGGTCTGCCCCATTTGCTGAAGAGCTGTTCCAGAACCTGCTGGTTTAACTCCCACTCGTGGCTTACTGAAGATGACCTGCTCAGCTTGTCTGCGTCTTCGTTCAACACTCCTGGTAAGAGCTCTGCTTTCAGTGAGATTTCGTGATGAATTGCCCATTCCCAGACCTGCTGCGCTTCCTGCGATAACAGAAGAGATCTGGTTCCTCCCTCTTTGTTCACATAATGCATGGCCGTGGTGTTGTCCGTCCTGATCAGCACTCGTGAACCTTGAAGTCGCGGAAAGAAGGCTTGCAGAGCTAGCCTGATCGCTCTTAGCTCCAAAAGGTTGATATGGAGCTTCTGCTCGCGAGGAGACCAATGGCCGCTGACATGCAGATCTTGCATCACTGCTCCCCAACCCTCCAATAACGCATCCGTCTTTACCATTTGAGGAGATGGAGCGTTTGCGAAGGATAGACCTTGGGACAAGTTGTTTTGATGCGTCCACCATAATGCTGCTTCTTTCATCCTTGGAGTGACGGTCACTTTGTCCTCGAAGGATCCGTGAACTTGCTTCCATTGGAGGTCTAGCTGTTCCTGCAGAGGACGCATCCGGAGCCTGCAGTGAGGAATTAGGGGAATACAAGATGACATTACCCCCAACAGAGATTTGTAGTGGCGTACTGAAAGACACCTTTTTCCTTGAAAGTTTCGAGCTAGTCTTTCCAGTTTCTCCTTCCTTTCTCGGGTCAGAAAAGCTTTTTAGAGCTTTGAATCCAAAAAGGCCCCTAGGAACCGAGCCCTTCTGGAGGGAACCAGGGAGGACTTTTCTCTGTTCAGTGAGCCCCAGATTCAGAAACAAATTGGTGCAAGCCCGAACAGCGTCCTGCGCCGCTCCTTTGGACGCGGCCTTCAGTAACCAGTTGTCCAGGTAGGGGAAAACTTGCTAATGGTTTCTTCGCAGAAATGCTGCCACCGGCACCAGCACCTTTGTGAAAATTCTTGGCGCAGAGCGAAGACCAAAGGGTAGAACCCTGAATTGAAAGTGGCTCTTGGCTACTGTGAATCGTAGAAACCTTCTGTGTGCTGGGTGGATCGGGACATGAAAGTACGCGTCCTCCAGATCGAGCGTGGCCATAAAATCCCCCGGGCTGATCATCCGTAATATGTCCTGAAGGGATACCATCCGGAAGGACAGGGAGATGAGATAGGAGTTTAGCTCCCGGAGATCTAAAATGGGGCGCCATGTTTCCAGTGTCTTTTTTACCAGGAAAAACCCGGAATAAAATCCTTGTCCCTTTTGATTGGTGGGGACCGGCTCTATTGCTCCCTTCCGGAGCATCTGTTGAACTTCGAGCCTCAGGAGACGCAGCTTTTTTGACGGAATGGCTGCCGGGGGGCCTGGGTGGTGGGACTTCCGTAAACTCCAAAGTATGTCCTCGTTTTATGATGTTGATCACCCAACGGTCCGATGTAATTTTGGACCAATTTTGAAGGTATTTGGTTACCCTGCCTCCAACTGATAATTTCCTGGAGGAGGGAACAGTAGGCAGAGCCAGGAGGCCGCTATTGGCGTTTGGACGTATCCCGTCCTCGGTGAGCCTGTTTGCCCTTGTTGTAGGGCCTAGAGTAATTTGAAGACTGGCCTTGTCTTTGTTGGTAAGACTGGCGGTTCTGCTGATAACCTGATACATTAGAGGAATAGCGTTGTTGCTGGTAAGAACCCCTGTAACTATTTCCTCTGCCTCTTGAACCCCTAAAGGGGAACTTGCGGTACCGAGTCCTTTTTAATCTGCAGAAGTGTGGCTCACTGGTTAGAGGCGGCAGACCCTGAAGCAGAGTTCAGACCCGGGACCAGGGTTCATTTCCAGACGCGGCAGGGTCTTGAGCCCAAATACCCACGGACTCGATAATTCTCGTTTTGGTGCCTACTCAAGTCACAGGTTCACACTCTGCAGCTCTGGGCATTAGCCTGCTTAATCTCCACTACGGCCCCCCCGCGGCGGGATGCCTGGCTTTCACCTTGGGGATGCCCAGTACGGGTATCTCACAGGGAAAAACCAGGACGGGTTCCCAAGGCAAGCGCCGAGATGCCTACGGGTAATCGAGCGCTATATAAGAACGATTAATAATAATAATAATAATAATAATTTCCTGGAGAGTGTCATCTATTAATTTACCAAACAACGCCTCTCCATCAAAGGGAAGATCCAGGACCCTGTTCTGTATTTCTGGTCGAAACCAGGCAGCCTTCAACCACCCTTGGCGACGTAGGACTGCCGCTCCAGCCAAAGTACAAATAGCCGTTGTCGCGATTTCCATGGCGCAGTCTATTATCTCCATGGAAGTTGCTTCCCCTTCCTGCAAGATTTTCTTTGCCTCCGCAGTGGATTCCGGAGGAAGTTGTTCCAGGAACGGGGCAACATCACACCAGAGCTGGCGGTCGTATCTCCCCAATATTGCCAGAGCGTTGGCAGCTCGCACTAAAAGGCTAGCCATTGACGAGAACCGTTTGCCAGCGTTATCCAGTCTCCGTCCTTCCTTATCCGGAGGAGCCGCCAATGGAGCAGAGGGATTTTGTGATTTCCTCTGTGCCGCCTGCGAAATGACTGAATCTGGTTTAGGGTGGCCCGTCAAGGCAGCTGGTCAGTCATCCGGTACTTTGTACTTTTTATCCAGACGCGGTAGCACAGGGACCACCGTCGCCTGATTCTTCATCGCCTTAACGCCTTCCTCCCATAAATAGTCAATAATTGGTATAGACCTTGTCGTTTTTCGGTGAGTTTCTTTAAAATCATAAAGGAAACATTCTGTTGTCTGCGCAGGCATTACCAACTTGAATCTTCCTGCTGCCCTCTCCATCAACTGGTGAAAACCCCCTATGTCTGCAGGAGGGGAGTCCACCGGCTCCGCAACTGGAGATGCCGGGTCCGGGATGACGTAGTCATTATATTCATCAGTGTTATGGTGTGACTCTTGATCCTCATCCGAGGATTCCTCCTCATCCTGGTTATCTTGTGGAACTGTAGGCTGCGGCTGAGGGGATGCTTGAACCGGTATCACCGGAATAGCCGTAGAGGCAGGATCCCTAGGTGTCGCTGGACGTTGAACTGGCCCAGCTGCCTTGGATTTGTAGTCCTGTAACATCTTATGGAGGTCCTGCAGGAATGAAGTTGGCACTGAAACCATCTCCTGCTCTGTAAATCCCTGCGAGTGAGCCCCTTGATGATACTCTTCTTCGCCTTGGTCATATGCCCCCTCTGAATCTGTATCCTGACACTTGACCATAAGTTGGGATGGACTATTGGCATATTCCAAAAAGTCCTGGCCATCCTCATCTGACTCCCCCTGTTCAAACAGTAAAGTTGGAGGTAAAGGAGTCACTCTCCCTGGAGACGTCATCTCTGGCGTTATCCTTGTAAGTGAGACTGTCACTCTTCTCTCCGTAGCAATCACCGTCGACGGCTCCGTCGACGATGGTACTACTCTCGTCGACGAGATTGGTGTGGTTGATGTCGTCGACGATGAAACCGTAGTCGAGCCTGCCGTCATCAAAGTCGTCGTCGTGCTCGTCGACGAGACTGCAGTCGTCGAAATCGTCGACGACGTCCTCGTCACCATCGTCGACGGTGATGTCTTCATCGTCGACGATGTCATTGTACCCGTCAACAAAGCTTTCGTCAGCGATGTTGTCGGCATACCTCCCGTCGACGTTGAAGAGTGTTCCGTCGACGATATCTTCGTCGACGACTCACCCGTCGACGGGACCAATTTCAATTCCGGCTTCATTTTCTTCTGTCGACGACGTCTTCGTCGTAGAGGATTTAGAACTCCTCTCTGAAGATTGTGAAGAGGGTTTTTTGAAGGCTGGGTCTGTCTTCTCACCCTTAAAAGCCGTAGCTGGTCCTGCCTTCTCCTGTACACCGAGGTGAGGAGATTTTTCTGGACTTAGACTCTGGGGGTCTTTTTAGAAGCCTTAGAGGGGTGTTCCACAGAGGAAGACGGAGAACCTCTACCCCTTTTAACTGACCTTTTTGAGGAAACAGCTGAAGAAGACTCCTCACTGTCACTGGAAACTCCATGCTTCCTTTCCTTTTGCTTCTGTAGCCAGGTCAACAGCCTACCAGCACGATCTCGGAGGGTCTTGGTAGAAAACGTGCGCCAAATCTTGCAGTCTTCTGCCTTATGATCTGGGTATAAGCAGTAGATGCAGTCCTTGTGTTTGTCTTCAACAAACAACCTTTTCCTGCCACAGGTCGAACAGGGTTTGAAAAGGGGCTTCTTCTCCTTGTCAGCCATCCTGAAGACAAATTGAAGAGATCCTGAAGAAAATCTGAAGAGAAAAAACTGTAGAAATCCTTTTTAAAGAGTTGAATAGAGCAGAGCTCAATGGAGACTCCCTAGCACAACGTGCGGTAGAAAATCTGAGGCTCTGAGGTTCCTTCTGGAGGGTTCTATGGGGTGAGGCACGTCTGATTGGCAGACGCCTAGAGTTTGGTCTCTTTTACAAAAAGAGGGTGATATGCTACAAAAGGGAATGAGGCCTCGGCCTTTTTTCTTTCTCTTTTGTACCTACTGTTACCTACTGCTATGATATTTTTGTTACCTAGACTCCCATTCCGACGACAGGGAATGATACAAAAGCATGGGAATCTATGAAAGTTCCAATACTGGGGCAAGCGAGTCGATAACCCTATGTTTCTACCCCCCACTTTATGCTTTTTGTAATGATGTTTGTAACGTTGTATCTCTTGTAATGAAATGTTTTCTATTCTAAAACCTGTAACACCTTTGGGTAATGTCCGCAGTGTATAAAAATGCAAAATAAATAAACTTAGTGATCAGTGTAGATATTTGGAGATATGGGGTGCTGTGGACATATGCAAGAACTGAAAGCACACATCTGCGCTCTGAAGCTATAGTTGCACTCTTCCAATATACAGAGTAAAATGTTGCATTTCAGAGGACTCCTGTCAGTGTCAAACAAAACCCGAGTGAGAAAACATTGTTTGAACCTACTGTTTCCTCTAATGGCCACGAAGCTCTACTGAGGTTTCCAATTCTAGCATGACAGCTCAGTCTTGTGTCCTCCTAAAGTGACCACAAGGGAGCCAATGTTATTTTGCATGCCCGGTGCCCACAGAGTTGCTCATTAGTTATCCTTTGATGAAATTCGGAAGTGTTGAGGAGACCTTGTCAAGCTGCTCTGTAAAGGAACCTCAGCTACCACAGGACTGTTTACATGACGAAATGCCATCCCTTCTCCAAAGATGTGAGGAGAGGAGAGTTGTACTAAATGGCTTCACTGACATTGGAAAGGAAGATACCTGCATGACTCTTTGAAATGACAAAATGCTGCGTCTTCTCTGAGTTCCGCAGAGGGGATATGACAGTGTCTGCTAGAGAGGCTGTTTAGCTGGATGACCCACAAGAAAGCTCAATGATAGTTTGAAATGCCAGCCTTTTCTCAGGTGATATGCGGAGAAAAGAGATCGCGGCTCTGTTAGAGGAAGCTTATATTCCTGTGCCACTGTTTGAAACTATGAAAGGACAACCTTTTCTCTGGTGAGATGCACAGAGGAGAGCTCAACGTTTCAAGTTACACGGCTGTTCTGCTAGAGGTATCTCCGTTTCTTTCATGATGGTGTGAAATGATGACATGCTACCCCCTTTCAAATGATTTGCGAGACGAAAGCATGGGCATGGATATTCATTTGTGTGAAGCAAAGCACTGCAGAATACCTTTGGTGTAGGTTACATGGTCAGGTCACAGTTGAACCATCAAGCCAGGTCTAAAAATCCATTTAGGTCAATGGCCCACAGACAGAGTGCTGCTTAGGGATTGGTGCTGAAGATGTGCCCTGGTGTTACTGGTTTCTACCGGCCCCGCTGTTTGCTAGATGCCGTCCGTTGGCGTGACAGCAGTTACCTGTGGAATGTGTGCAGCCACTGAAGGTGTGTATGGTTGCAGGGCGTGGCCAGATGCTGTGGGGACGTGAGTTATGGTTCTGGGTGTCGCATACACATACAGATGAGATTCCATGAGGCACCCAGGTTCCCCTTCAAACACACGACCTCGGCAACCACCACCACGAAAGCACACAGACACGTGTCTTAAACCACAGTGGAAGTATTTTGCGTCGCAGTAGTCGGCACCCCCTCAATCCTCTTTATTTGTACCTTTATTTATTTATCTATGCGTTTTTATATAGCGCGGACTTTACCCGAAGGTGTCAGAGCGCTTCACAATAGGAACAGAACTGATACATGAGAACATTACAAGCGAACAAATTACAAAAGCAAACGTTCCTTTACATGAGGCAAAAGTGACAGTCGTGAGCCAACAAAATACAAGAGGTAGCAAACGGTGCATTACAGGAGGAAAAAGTGACATGTGTTCAGGTTACAAAAGCGTACAATGTAAACATAGAGGTATAATACTGCAATATATGGAGGACACTCAAACACAAGAACTAACGTTACGTACCTCTCGTGTTAGAAATACTTAAGGATTTAGGGGAAACCATGGATAAGAAAGGCGGGCAGATTGCGGTGCAAATATGCAGTCTGCTAAGTGGAAGTCTAGGCTGCACGCATTTCTCGGCACATAAAAGGTGATAAGGCCAGGCAGGTGGGAGTGGGACTCCCGCAACAGCACCTTCTGGGAGATGTGGAAGCTGAAGTGATGAGGGTCGCCGAGCAGAGAGGGATAAACAAACGTGCAGGTGAAAGCCCAGGGGAGAGAGGTGCACGGGGACGGGGCTTACGTGTGGGGCAGGGAGGGCAAGAAAAGCGAGAGCAGCGGCAGAAAGTGAAAATAAGCTGCGGTGGGGGCAAGAGCGCGCCACCAAGTACGAGACTCCTGGCCCGTTATTACAGCGTTGGGTGAACTCACCGCCCGCGAGAGAAGGGCGGCTGGGAGCGGACAGCTTGCTCGGTGTGTGGCCAGGGAGCGGGCAGCGCCGTGGGGCGAGATTGAGAGGCATGAAGCGAGGCTGCGGTCGGGAGTCGGATTAAAGCACAGGACCGGCAGCAGCGGAGGGCAAGCTCGCTGTCTACTGAAGTGGTGAGGGAGGGGGGGGGGGGGGGGGAAAGGAGAGAGAGAGAGAGAGAGAGAGAGAGAGAGAGAGAGAGAGAGAGAGAGAGAGAGAGAGAGAGAGAGAGAGAGAGAGAGAGAGAGAGAGAGAGAGAGAGAGAGAGAGAGAGAGAGAGAGAGAGATCGAGTCTACTGAGGGGGTGTGCGTGGCTGTGTGTGTGCACGTGAGCCCGTGAGGGGGGGGGGGCGTGTATGTGTTATCGGCTTCCTGGCAATGTGGGATAGGAGATGTGCACGGCGTGTGAGTGAACGTGTGCGCTCACATGAGGGAATCTCCTGCGCGTGCACATCCCCTGTCTCACATTCCCAGGAAGGCAACGACAATAGATGCTTCGCTGGACGCAGCTGCGCTGCTACATCAGCTCGACCTAAAAAGGGGTCTGTTTGGAGTAATTAGAGTAGGGAATGTGTCTCTGGATGGGATATAATGAAGTATGGTGTGGAATGGGGTTGTGTTAGTGATGAGTGGATTAATTAATTGGTTAGTGGTATAGGATAGAGTTGTGTATTGTTTGCAAGTGATGGGGCACATGTGGGGTAGATGGGATAAAAGGGTGTAGAGGTGTGTTTTCTGGGGTTTTGTAGTGGGTACCTAGACATTGAACTTTGTCTAGGGTTAGTTTGTAGTAAAGGAGTAGTAACATTTGTAGTAAATTCTCACTTTGCCACTGAATTCAAGCTAGCCTGGCTGATATGGGGTGTTACCCCGAAACCGGTCTCAGGATACTCGTTTCCAGTCCAGGGAAGACCTGGCCTGGCATTTGGGGCTAGACTGTTCCCATGAGGCACAGGGTTAAGACTGATTTGCATATAGCTGGGTCTGAACTCGGGTGGCAAAGTGAGCTAAAGAACAATTATGGATTCAACCTAGATCTGTGACTGGGGTGAGTGTCTGAAACGTTTAAGCAAACCGTCCACCATCTCCTTGTGTTTGTAAATTAATAGAATACATGTGCTGTGACTGTGTTAATCTCGCTGTGAATGGGGTAAGGTGGGTGCTGGTGCATGTAAAATTGGGCAGCATTTCCGGCCCTAGGACCGACCAGGCTCAAACAGGGTTAAGCAGGCAAGTTCCCTTGTCTTCGACACCAGTGCTGAGACGCCCTGAACCCGGACCTCAAATAGCCCTAGTAATCAGGTATCCCCTTTGGCCAATGGGAACCTCAGCCCTAACCCTATCCAATCACATCACTAGCCCAAAGGCCTAGGACCAATAGGAGAGCAGACCCTTACAGCCAATCACAGCCCTAGTCCCAGCAGCCAATCAGAAACCAAACTCTAAGCCATAGGTCCAATAGAAACCATACAACCAGGAACCAATCCGAACCCCTAAACCTATCCACCAATCAGATCACTAACCCTAAGCCCTAACATCAAATAGAATCACTGACCCAGGAACCAACAGGAACCCTTGAATTATCAGCCAATAAGAATACTAACCTGCGAGAAGCTGGGTTTCTGCTGCAATAACCCTCGCCACCCCATTTTTGCCAGACTACTGATGGACTTTGACTTGATGTGCCCTGGGTCCCAGCCAATCAGGTTCCCAGGGTCTGTTTTCTTTCCCGAAAACTGTACCTTATACCCCCAATTAGCACCTCTCTGGACAAGTCAGTCCCCTGTAAAAGGTACCATGTGTACCAAGGGCACTGTGGCCTGGGAAGGCCAGTAAGGGCTGCAGCACTTATTATGCCACACTTAGGGACCCTGTACACATATACACTACCATTGCAGGCTGCGTATTTTGGTGCAGAACAAAGTGAAGAGTCGACATAGCACCCATCCCTGAGTGCCATGCCCACAGCCCACGGCCCTGGCATAGGTCAGTCACCACTCTGGCTGGGTGCACTATATCATTGATGAGGGTACAAGTGCATGAGCCCTGTACCTACAGTGTCTAGACCAATTCTTAGACATTGTAAGTGCAGTGCTGCCATTAAGAGTATATGGTGCTGGGAGTTTGTCATTATGAACTCCACAGTACCATAACGGCTGCACTGAAAACTGAAGTTTGGTATCAAACGTCTCGGCACATTAAACCGACACTGATGCCAGTGTGGGATTTAACGAAAAATACACTCAAAGGGCATCTTAGAGGTGCCCCCTGAAAAACGACAAGCCTCTGGTGGGTTCCTTGATTGGTACACACCAGCCTGCCACCACGAGACATGTTTCTGGAACCCTGGGGTGGGAGCCTTCGCTCCCTGAGCCCAGAAACAAAGCTTTTCCTGGGCGAGGTGTTCACACCTCCCCTAGGCCATAAAGAGCCATCTGTGCAGGGGAACTTCAAAGGCCTTGCAGCCTTAGTAATGCGACCCCCAGCCTCTCCTGCTACCAGGGGCAGGCCCCCTTTCTGTCTCCCCTCCTTTTCGGCAGGAAGACAGGTAGAAAGAATTAGCCAGCCCAGAAGGTGTGCCCACGTCTGCCAACTCCACCCCCTCAGGTGGGGAAGACTAGGTGAAGCCCACACTTCAGTGCCCTCCATCTTGCAGATGGCAGGCCTTCACACCCCCACTTGGGATGAGCACACAAAGGGTGTAGTCAAACTAAGGTCAGTAGCCCATAGGCTACTGACCTAGAGACCCCTAAAACGCCCCCTCCTAAATACAGTATTTAGGGGTAAGCACTGAACCAAGATGGCAGACAAGAAACCAGAAGAAGAAAAGAAAAAGCAGGACCGAACAGCTGTGCCGAAGCTAACAAGAGGACGCCCACTGACTTGGCACCAGCCCTACTGGCCTGTCCCCACCTCAAACCTGCTCAAGCGAAATCCCGGTGTGTCCTGCAGCCAGCAAACTCAAGAAACCCGGAGGACCTGCCTACCTTCAATCTCAAAGACTTTCTCCTGTGAACACCGGATTTGTCTACCCAAAGAATCCATCTCCACCAGGATCCGTGAGTCTGCACCACTATGCACCCGACGCCCCGAGTTTGAGTGGCCCAACACCAAGAGGAGGTCTCCCCAGCGATCCTGACCCAAGATCCAGTGATCACTGACCTGCCTCAAGCCTCCAGCTAACGCCTGCAGCCTAAATTCTGAAGGTCCCCGCAACCGCGCCAGGAGCTTTTAAGAAGTTCCGACCCTAAAAGGCACCCCTGCACACGATGCCCCACGGCCTTGGGTGGCCAAACCGACGGTGCCTAACCAACCCCCAGCATCCCAACTTATCGCTCCAAGTGGTGGTCATACCCAGAAGACCTTCGTCCCTGAGCCTGCAGTGATTAAACAAATCAGAGAAACGCCACAGAAAGCTACAGGGGGCCAGACGCCAAAACATCACTCTGCACCCAGCCGCCCCTGTGCAGCTGAGGGTGCATCTTTTGTGCTGGCCTAAACCTCCATTTGCCCTGAGCTTAAGGCCAGGAGCTTTGCTCTCACAACCCAGTGGCCTGCTCGTAAGCAGCCACCAACCGGGGGCGCCCTATCCCCGCTGGATAACATTGGACCTCAGCACTCTGTACCCGGCCACCCTAGTGCCTCTGAGGGGTTAACAAGAGTGCATCCTTGACCCTGGGGGACCTGAGTCTAACCCCAGAATACCAACTCCCACAACAAAGTACTTGCGTGTTAACCGATAACACTATTTTGCTCCATAGGATAACATTGGCTGTTTTTCTATAAAAAGTTTTTAAGTGTGGAGTTGGAAAATCTAAGAAATGCTTACAAAATTGTACTACATAACAAAAAAAGCTTTAACTCACCTGTTTACAGGAAATGGCCCAGTGCAGTATCCAGGTATATTGCACTGTGTAAAAAAAGTAATCTGCAAAGTAATTTCCCAGTCATTTTACTAAAAAGTCTTTACAAAGTATATGTACTCTATTTTTAAAGCATTGCATTCTCAGTAACAGTACTCTTATCAAAACAAAGTGCATATACAATTGCAATCCAAACTGTGTTACAACATCATTACTACTGTAAGGTATTTACTGCTTACCTGTGCCAGGCTTGCTTGGTTCTAGAAAATAACGTAACTAAAACAATATTTTTATACAAAAACAATTGGTGTAAAGTTCAGTCTGAGTGTGTGAAATCATTTGCTGACTAAGTGTTTAAGAATTTCCCCTGATACAGCCTTACTGCTCTACCACACTACCACACTACCACAAATAGAAAGTAAAGTGCTATCCACATTTACCTCTGCCTACATTTGGGATTCCACTTGACTCTGTGCACACTATAACTCACTTTGGTATAGTATGTACAGAGCCAGCTTCCTACATAATCCCTAATCCAATAGAAACACCAGATACAGCCACCAATCAGTGCACAGATGTTGCATTCAATAGCAGCTTACACAAGGTGCCTGTGACCTCAGGCACAGGTTGCTGGGCAGGCCCGGGGCTGGAAGCTACTCCTCAATGCAGAATCTCCTAGGAGACAGATTGACTCAATCCACACCCTGGTTCTGCATGTAAGGGCCTAAAGCGTTATCCTCTAACAATACTGCTTTTCCAACACTTCGAAAACTCAGTCTCCTAGCCAAAGTGTGCAAACCTTTTCCAAACACAGCTTAAACAACTAACAGCAGATTACTGCAGTCTCAAAACAGACTCTGCTCTGTGGTATAATATGTCCGTTTCTTGGTTGGGGAGGAGTTAAACTGGTTTCACTCACTTGTCAAGACAAAAAGGGAGCAGGGGGTGGATTGCTTAACACACGGGTCTGAGCACAGGTTAAGGGAAAAACTCGGAGGGAAAAACAAATCGCTATGGGCAATTGCAAAACAGATTTTGGACTACAAAGCCCACAATGCAACAAGTAAAATAAAGCAGTCACTGACAGGTAAAAACTTCACATTTTAAACTAACAATCACATACAAAACCGGTGAAAATGATGAAAATTATGCAGTCACAGGAAAATCGCTTTTAAATTTCACTTCCTGGTCCTTGGTTCACTGCAATCTTGGGCACAAAGAAGTCCACAGTAGGATGTCCGCTAATATATTGTGTCTGATGGAGAAGACACGCATTTTCGTTTGATCCATGAGGTAAGACCTTTAGCATTGATCCTATCCTATGCAAGTATTGTACTGCCCATTCTGTTTTTGAAAGTGTTTACACTAAGAAATCTGTCTCCTCTTTTGTGTGCATTTAAAAAATATATATATTTATAAAGTTTTATATAGTGCGAACTTGACCCCAGAAGGGTATCAGAGCGCTTTACAGATTAGTTCAATAAGTAGAAAATAGATAACCAAGAAACAAACACTGACAATGTCCGTTGCAAATCAGGAGTGGGACAGTGAGTTATAAATCGGTCCTCAGAGGGCATGCAAGCCCTGATTGGAGATCAGTGTCAGATCAGTCTCCAAAGAATTAGTTTGTGGGTTCAGGGTAGAGATTTGTCCATTAAAAGCAGTCTGACGTCTTTTTTGAATAAAGTGATTGAAGGATCAGTCTGATTTCAGGGGAGTTCCAGATTCTAAGGGCCAATCCGGAGAAGGCTTGGTTGTAGGTTTTCTTTTTTCGACATTTTGGAGGTTTCAACAGTAAGGTGCTGGTGCTTCTAGATTATCTGCCACTCCCGGACAGTTCCGGTTTGTCAGCTAGGTACTTCGGTGTATGGAAGTATTGGGTTTTGTGTGTCATGAAACCAATTTCCATCTGAAACCTTGCCTCATAAGGGAGCCAGTTTAGTGCCTTCAGTTCTGGGGTGATGTGGCTGTACCTTTTTGATCCAGTGATAAGCCTTGCAGCAGAGTTAAGGGATGCCCTTAGTGGAGCCAACTTGGATCACATAGGTTAGCACTCCCATAGTCTAATCTGGGGATAACTAGCGCTTGCACCACTGATTTAAGGTTGAAGGGGAGGAAAGGTTTTATTTTTCTTAGAATGCTTATTTGAAAGTTTGCTCCTATGGTGGCTGAGCTTATGTGTTTTTGCATGTTGAGATTCTTGTCAAGTGTAATTCCTAGTGATCTAGTAGAATCTATAATGTGTGGAATGTAGTTGAAGACTGTCAAGTGTTTCATCCAATCTTAGATGTCGAGGGATATTTTTGGTGGGGCAATTAAGAGGAATTTGGTTTTGAGCGAGTTAAGTTTAAGGTGGTTTCTGGTTAGCCAGTTTGGGGTTTTTTGCAGAGTTGTTTTGAGTAGACTGATATACTCAGGGGAGGAGATTTTAAAGGTATAGTTGGGTGTCATCTGCATACATGTGGAATTGTACATTGTAAAATTTCAGAATATCGGTAGGAGGTTCCATGAACAGGTTAACGAGTGTAGGTGATAAGGAGGATCCCTGAGGGGCCCCTAAAGTGAAGGGAGTGGTAGTGGACAAGAATTGGTTAACCTTAATTCTTGGAGTTCTTTAGTGTAGAAATGAGGCAAACTAATTTAGGACAACCCCCGACAATCCCATTCTGTGTTCAAGTAATTCAAGGAGGCTGTCATGTTTGACCGTGTCGAAGGCGGAGGATAGGTGTAGGAGGCAAGATTTGTTCTGATCTAGCATTTTAAGTAAATCAACTAAGTGG
>NC_136067.1:101930102-101932602 GCF_964261635.1 Lissotriton helveticus
AAAATTGGTACAATATTTGGAACTGTGCCAACCTCTATTTCTCTTAGTTCGCTTCCCAGTTCGCTCGCCGGTACGCGAACTAGAAGCGAACCAAAAACAGTAAGTATAAGGGAAGGAAACAGACACTTATGTTAAAAGAAAGACAGCTATAGGGGAGTAAACTAGAGATACTATTACCCGTAATCCACTGCTGATGATGTCACATATTACATCATTCATGACATGCTCAGTGACATCATCAGCAGAGGATTGCGGGTTTTTTGGCAACGTGCCTTATCCACGGTTTAATAACGCTGCCTTTTGCTTTATATAAGTTTTCAAATTGTATGAAATATATACCAATAGGTCGTTATGAACCTTTAAGTAGTGCTTTTCTTCATGAGGTCTGGTCGCTTCCATACACATACAGATGTTTCAAAGATGATCAAGAAGTTTATCTGAATGGAGAGGAATGCACTGAGACGCCAGATCATTCACTAATGTGTAGGCACATACAGTTACACGGTTCATGCAACAAACACCGACCAAATATGGCTTGCGTGTTGCAAGGCACGCCAGTTCCTGCTATCATCCCCACGTTCAAGTTGTTGGAAAATGGTAGTTATTTGATGCTCAATAATGAAGATTGTTCTGAGTTAATTGAAAAGGGTCTGCACCTCTGTACGGGTGTTCGCTATGTGAAGCACGAAAGTTTCACGGGCCGAACTCAAGGCCACCTCTCTCTGAGACAAAAGAGCTCTTATTCTTGCCATGCCGTTGAAATCTGTCCCAAGGTTGGTATTTGTGGCCAGATTGAAAACTCCCTATGTTCATGTGTGGGAGGAAATAGAACATTTCTGCAGCAAATAACCCGTTCACTTACTGTTACGATAAAAGGAATACTTTTAATTCAGATTTGCCTTTCAATTTCAGCAAGATGGTTCCGACTATCTTTAACGCATCCTCCACAAAGACCCTGGCGCACTTTTTTAAAGTTGTTACCAGTGGTCTCGTGACTTCATTTGAGAAAATCTTTGGAGTCATCCCTGCTTCCTTTCATTCCATTTTCTCCGGTTCGTGGATTGGCATTTTTACTTGCATTACCAGCGGACGCTCTTGTGCTTTTTTACATTTTTAAATATGGATGTCCCTCCTATGCAACCTCCCACCCTGCAGCTGCTGACACTGTTCCGCAATCGCATGCTAGAATATTATGGCACAATGCCGTTGGCGATATTAAGCACGGCATATGGATTATCTTTTCGATTCTCCTACTTCACCTGTGTCCAGCCTGTATTTCACTGCCTGACCTGTGATTTCGATTGGGCCATTGATTTGTGTCTCTGCGGACCGGTTTCTCCTGACGTCGACTTTAATCAGCTGATGACTCCTATCATTACTCACGAGTTGGTTTGTCCTGGCGAAAGGATTATGGCTGTGGCATTGATGCATGGACTACTTGGTCCCTGGAATTTACTGGCGGCAGCACAGTCTTTCTTGGAACAGAGCTTTCTTGAAAACCCACCGAGCTGTCCTCTGATGGTGATAGAGGATCCGGTGCTGGGAGAGCACGTATGTTCTTTTCCGCTTTTAAATTGGATGGCTGAACTGTTTTCGGATGAAGACGGTGACTTCCTATTGGAGGCTGTTGCAGCTTATTTTGCATACACAGTTATGTCATAGACCTTTTTCATGTTTGATATGCTGAGTACTAGCATTTCATTGACAATTCATTGACTTATTTGTCAAGTTTTTATTATTTACCTTGCCTATTGGCTTAAGACTCGATAAAGTACTTGGCTGTTTTATTTTTCTTTAGCATTAAATTTTCCTAGTTTTTAATGCTTTACCTTGCGGACCGTCCACATATAAACTTGCAATCTGCTCTCATGAGATGGCACTTCTATTATCTTATTCAGTTCGTTTCCGGATCATGGGGAGGTGTCATCTAGGTCCTGGATATCTTTACACCGTGTTAAGTTAGCATGGGCTCATTACCGGTTTAAACGCCATTTTTCCTTTTTTGCAACTTCTGCACACGACACTTAGTTGTTGCTTTAGCTTTCCACCTAGTAGTTCATCGTGGTTTACATGAGAATAATATGTTATTGCTCTACTATCTGCTTTGCTTGTTAAACTATATCTGTACAGCGAGTGCTAAAGTTTCAAGAACAACACGATACAGAATTGTTATGAGGTCTGATCTCCACGACTTCATACTCATAACATAAGTGCAACTTCTGCCAATTCTGGGCATGAGGCGAGTTTTATATTGCTTTGCCGAACACACATACACAACAGTTGATGCGGTTCACATGAAGAGAGAGCTGGTGTATGCTGATGTGATTCCTTCAAATCTAAGACACTAAAGTATGGGCACGCCCTAAACCAACACAAAGAGACCTTCTTAGCAAATAATATAATATGTGTATTAGGGAGGGTGAGATATAAGCAGCCGCGGGCCGTGGAGGGAGTTACGGTGAGGCAGGGAGGCGGGGAGGGGGAGAAGCAGGGTGGAGCC